>NW_025745945.1:162500-225476 GCF_021184085.1 Oncorhynchus gorbuscha | reverse complement strand
GGAACAGGGTGCCATAAGCTCTGGTCCAAAGTAGTGCACTTCATAGGGAACAGGGTGCCATAAGCTCTGGTCCAAAGTAGTGCACTACATAGGGAACAGGGTGCCATAAGCTCTGGTCCAAAGTAGTGCACTTCATAGGGAACAGGGTGCCATAAGCTCTGGTCCAAAGTAGTGCACTACATAGGGAACAGGGTGCCATAAGCTCTGGTCCAAAGTAGTGCACTACATAGAGAACAGGGTGACATAAGCTCTGGTCCAAAGTAGTGCACTACATAGGGAACAGGGTGCCATAAGTTCTGGTCCAAATTAGTGCACTACATAGGGAACAGGGTGTCATAAGTTCTGGTCCAAAGTAGTGCACTACATAGGGAACAGGGTGACATAAGCTCTGGTCCAAAGTAGTGCACTACATAGAGAACAGGGTGACATAAGCTCTGGTCCAAAGTAGTGCACTATATAGGGAACAGGGTGCCATAAGCTCTGGTCCAAAGTAGTGCACTACATAGAGAACAGGGTGACATAAGCTCTGGTCCAAAGTAGTGCACTATGTAGAATCTAGTCATCATCATCATCAGTATCTTCCTCTACTCAGGGTCTAGTCATCATCATCATCAGTATCTTCCTCTACTCAGGGTCTAGTCATCATCATCAGTATCTTCCTCTACTCAGGGTCTAGTCATCATCATCATCATCATCATCAGTATCTTCCTCTACTCAGGGTCTAGTCATCATCATCATCATCAGTATCTTCCTCTGCTCAGGGTCTAGTCATCATCATCATCATCAGTATCTTCCTCTACTCAGGGTCTAGTCATCATCATCATCAGTATCTTCCTCTACTCAGGGTCTAGTCATCATCATCATCAGTATCTTCCTCTACTCAGGGTCTAGTCATCATCATCATCAGTATCTTCCTCTACTCAGGGTCTAGTCATCATCATCATCAGTATCTTCCTCTACTCAGGGTCTAGTCATCATCATCAGTATCTTCCTCTACTCAGGGTCTAGTCATCATCATCATCATCATCATCAGTATCTTCCTCTACTCAGGGTCTAGTCATCATCATCATCATCAGTATCTTCCTCTGCTCAGGGTCTAGTCATCATCATCATCATCAGTATCTTCCTCTACTCAGGGTCTAGTCATCATCATCATCAGTATCTTCCTCTACTCAGGGTCTAGTCATCATCATCATCAGTATCTTCCTCTACTCAGGGTCTAGTCATCATCATCATCAGTATCTTCCTCTACTCAGGGTCTAGTCATCATCATCATCAGTATCTTCCTCTACTCAGGGTCTAGTCATCATCATCATCAGTATCTTCCTCTACTCAGGGTCTAGTCATCATCATCATCAGTATCTTCCTCTACTCAGGGTCTAGTCATCATCATCATCATCATCATCAGTATCTTCCTCTACTCAGGGTCTAGTCATCATCATCATCAGTATCTTCCTCTACTCAGGGTCTAGTCATCATCATCATCATCAGTATCTTCCTCTACTCAGGGTCTAGTCATCATCATCATCATCAGTATCTTCCTCTACTCAGGGTCTAGTCATCATCATCATCATCAGTATCTTCCTCTGCTCAGGGTCTAGTCATCATCATCATCATCATCAGTATCTTCCTTTACTCAGGGTCTAGTCATCATCATCGTCATCATCAGTATCTTCCTCTGCTCAGGGTCTAGTCATCATCATCAGTATCTTCCTCTGCTCAGGGTCTAGTCATCATCATCGTCATCATCAGTATCTTCCTCTACTCAGGGTCTAGTCATCATCGTCATCATCAGTATCTTCCTCTACTCAGGGTCTAGTCATCATCATCATCATCATCAGAATCTTCCTCTACTCAGGGTCTAGTCATCATCATCGTCATCATCAGTATCTTCCTCTGCTCAGGGTCTAGTCATCATCATCATCAGTATCTTCCTCTGCTCAGGGTCTAGTCATCATCATCGTCATCATCAGTATCTTCCTCTACTCAGGGTCTAGTCATCATCATCGTCATCATCAGTATCTTCCTCTACTCAGGGTCTAGTCATCATCATCATCATCATCAGAATCTTCCTCTACTCAGGGTCTAGTCATCATCATCATCATCATCAGTATCTTCCTCTACTCAGGGTCTAGTCATCATCATCATCAGTATCTTCCTCTGCTCAGGGTCTAGTCATCATCATCGTCATCATCAGTATCTTCCTCTACTCAGGGCCTAGTCATCATCATCATCATCATCAGTATCTTCCTCTACTCGGGGCCTAGTCATCATCATCATCATCATCATCAGTATCTTCCTCTACTCGGGGTCTAGTCATCATCATCATCATCAGTATCTTCCTCTACACAGGGTCTAATCATCATCATCAGTATCTTCCTCAACTCAGGGTCTAGTCATCATCATCATCAGTATCTTCCTCTACTCAGGGTCTAGTCATCATCATCATCATCATCAGTATCTTCCTCTACTCAGAGTCTAGTCATCATCATCATCAGCAGTATCTTCCTCTACTCAGGGTCTAGTCATCATCATCATCATCATCATCATCAGTATCTTCCTCTACTCAGTGTCTAGTAATCATCATCATCATCATCAGTATCTTCCTCTACTCAGGGTCTAGTCATCATCATCATCAGTATCTTCCTCTACTCAGGGTCTAGTCATTATCAGCATCTTCCTCTACTCAGGGTCTAGTAATCATCATCATCATCATCAGTATCTTCCTCTACCTAGGGTCTAGTCATCATCATCATCATCAGTATCTTCCTCTGCTCAGGGTCTAGTCATCATCATCATCATCAGTATCTTCCTCTGCTCAGGGTCTAGTCATCATCATCATCATCATCAGTATCTTCCTCTACTCAGGGTCTAGTCATCATCATCAGTATCTATCTATATTTCACTGGGCCGCTATTTCACTGGGCCTCTATTTCACTGGGCCTCTATTTCACTGGGCCTCTATTTCACTGGGCCTCTATTTCACTGGGCCTCTATTTCACTGGGCCTCTATTTCACTGGGCCTCTATTTCACTGGGTCTCTATTTCACTGGGTCTCTATTTCACTGGGCCTCTATTTCACTGGGCCTCTATTTCACTGGGCCTCTATTTCACTGGGCCTCTATTTCACTGGGCCTCTATTTCACTGGGCCTCTATTTCACTGGGCCGCTATTTCACTGGGCCGCTATTTCACTGGGCCGCTATTTCACTGGGCCGCTATTTCACTGGGCCGCTATTTCACTGGGCCGCTATTTCACTGGGCCTCTCCTCTATAGATGGAGAACATGTACCAGAGTTAGCTAGATGGAGAACATGTACCAGAGTTAGCTAGATGGAGAACATGTACCAGAGTTAGCTAGATGGAGAACATGGAGAACATGTACCAGAGTTAGCTAGATGGAGAACATGGAGAACATGTACCAGAGTTAGCTAGATGGAGAACATGTACCAGAGTTAGCTAGATGGAGAACATGTATCAGAGTTAGCTAGATGGAGAACATGTATCAGAGTTAGCTAGATGGAGAACATGTATCAGAGTTAGCTAGATGGAGAACATGTATCAGAGTTAGCTAGATGGAGAACATGTACTAGAGTTAGCTAGATGGAGAACATGTACTAGAGTTAGCTAGATGGAGAACATGTACTAGAGTTAGCTAGATGGAGAACATGTACTAGAGTTAGCTAGATGGAGAACATGTACTAGAGTTAGCTAGATGGAGAACATGTACTAGAGTTAGCTAGATGGAGAACATGTACTAGAGTTAGCTAGATGGACAACATGTACTAGAGTTAGCTAGATGGACAACATGTACTAGAGTTAGCTAGATGGAGAACATGTACTAGATTTAGCTAGATGGAGAACATGTACTAGAGTTAGCTAGATGGAGAACATATACTAGAGTTAGCTAGATGGAGAACATGTACTAGAGTTAGCTAGATGGAGAACATGTACTAGAGTTAGCTAGATGGAGAACATGTACTAGAGTTAGCTAGATGGAGAACATGTACTAGAGTTAGCTAGATGGAGAACATGTACTAGAGTTAGCTAGATGGAGAACATGTACTAGAGTTAGCTAGATGGAGAACATGTACTAGAGTTAGCTAGATGGAGAACATGTACCAGAGTTAGCTAGATGGAGAACATGTACTAGAGTTAGCTAGATGGAGAACATGTACCAGAGTTAGCTAGATGGAGAACATGTACCAGAGTTAGCTAGATGGAGAACATGTCCTAGAGTTAGCTAGATGGAGAACATGTACTAGAGTTAGCTATATGGAGAACATGTACTACAGTTAGCTATATGGAGAACATGTACTAGAGTTAGCTAGATGGAGAACATGTACTACAGTTAGCTAGATGGGGAACATGTACTAGAGTTAGCTAGATGGAGAACATGTACTAGAGTTAGCTAGATGGAGAACATGTACTAGAGTTAGCTAGATGGAGAACATGTACTAGAGTTAGCTAGATGGAGAACATGTACTACAGTTAGCTAGATGGAGAACATGTACTAGAGTTAGCTAGATGGAGAACATGTACTACAGTTAGCTAGATGGAGAACATGTACTACAGTTAGCTAGATGGAGAACATGTACTACAGTTAGCTAGATGGAGAACATGTACTAGAGTTAGCTAGATGGAGAATATATATATATATATAACTGATATTCCCTGTATATAAATTGATCTGGTACTGATACTCCCTGTATATAGCTCCACGTTGATCTGGTACTGGTACTCGCTGTATATAGATCCACATTGATCTGGTACTGGTACTCCCTGTATATAGATCCACATTGATCTGGTACTGGTAGTCCCTGTATATAGCTCCATATTGATCTGGTACTGGTACTCCCTGTATATAGATCCACATTGATATGGTACTCCCTGTATACAGCTCCACATTGATCTGGTACTGGTACTCCCTGTATATATATCCACATTGATCTGGTACTCCCTGTATATAGCTCCACGTTGATCTGGTAATCCCTGTATACAGCTCCACATTGAGCTGGTACTGGTACTCCTTGTATATAGCTCCACATTGATCTGGTACTGATACTTCCTGTTTATAGCTCCACATTGATCTGGTACTCCCTGTATATAGATCCACATTGATCTGGTACTGGTACTTCCTGTATATAGATCCACATTGATCTGGTACTGGTACTTCCTGTATATAGATCCACATTGATCTGGTACTGGTACTCCCTTTATATAGATCCACATTGATCTGGTACTCCCTGTATATAGATCCACATTGATCTGGTACTGGTACTTCCTGTATATAGATCCACATTGATCTGGTACTGGTACTCCCTTTATATAGATCCACATTGATCTGGTACTCCCTGTATATAGCTCCACATTGATCTGGTACTCCCTGTATATAGCTCCACATTGATCTGGTACTGATACTCCCTGTATATAGATCCACATTGATCTGGTACTGATACTTCCTGTATATAGCTCCACATTGATCTGGTACTGGTACTTCCTGTATATAGCTCCACATTGATCTGGTACTGATACTTCCTGTATATAGATCCACATTGATCTGGTACTGATACTTCCTGTATATAGATCCACATTGATCTGGTACTCCCTGTATACAGCTCCACGTTGATCTGGTACTGGTACTCCCTGTATATATATCCACATTGATCTGGTACTCCCTGTATATAGCTCCACATTGATCTGGTAATCCCTGTATACAGCTCCACATTGAGCTGGTACTGGTACTCCTTGTATATAGCTCCACATTGATCTGGTACGGATACTTCCTGTATATAGATCCACATTGATCGGGTACTGGTACTCCTTGTATATAGCTCCACATTGATCTGGTACTGGTACTTCCTGTTTATAGCTCCACATTGATCTGGTACTCCCTGTATATAGATCCACATTGATCTGGTACTGGTACTTCCTGTATATAGATCCACATTGATCTGGTACTGGTACTTCCTGTATATAGATCCACATTGATATGGTACTGGTACTCCCTTTATATAGATCCACATTGATCTGGTACTCCCTGTATATAGCTCCACATTGATCTGGTACTCCCTGTATATAGCTCCACATTGATCTGGTACTGATACTCCCTGTATATAGATCCACATTGATCTGGTACTGATACTTCCTGTATATAGCTCCACATTGATCTGGTACTGGTACTTCCTGTATATAGATCCACATTGATCTGGTACTGGTACTTCCTGTCTATAGCTCCACATTGATCTGGTACTCCCTGTATATAGCTCCACATTGATCTGGTACTGATACTCCCTGTATGTAGCTCCACATTGATCTGGTACTCCCTGTATATAGCTCCACATTGATCTGGTACTGGTACTTCCTGTATATAGATCCACATTGATCTGGTACTGGTACTTCCTGTCTATAGCTCCACATTGATCTGGTACTGGTAGTCCCTGTATATAGTGTAGCTCCATATTGATCTAGTACTGGTACTCCCTGTATATAACTCCATATTGATCTGGTACTGGTAGTCCCTGTATATAGTGTAGCTCCATATTGATCTAGTACTGGTACTCCCTGTATATAACTCCATATTGATCTGGTACTGGTACTTCCTGTATATAGCTCCTCATTGATCTGGTACTGGTACTCCCTGTATATAACTCCACATTGATCTGGTACTGGTAGTCCCTGTATATAGCTCCACATTGATCTGGTACTGGTACTCCCTGTATATAGCTCCACATTGATCTGGTACTGGTACTCCCTGTATATAGCTCCACATTGATCTGGTACTGGTACTCCCTGTATATAGCTCCACATTGATCTAGTACTGGTACTTCCTGTATATAGTGTAGCTCCACATTGATCTGGTACTGGTACTCCCTGTATATAGCTCCACATTGATCTAGTACTGGTACTTCCTGTATTTAGTGTAGCTCCACATTGATCTGGTACTGGTACTCCCTGTATATAGCTCCACATTGATCTGGTACTGGTACTTCCTGTATACAGTGTAGCTCCATTCTTGTGTATTTTATTTTATTCCTCTTATTTTATTTATATTATTCATTTTAAACTGTATCGTTGGGAAGGGCTCATAAGCATTTCAGGGTAAAGTCTACACCATTTGTATGTGGCACATGTGACAAAATAGGATTTGATGTGATGTGACTTCTTTTGCACAGACAGCTTCTCCCCTGTGGCAGAATTGAGTGGGAAAAGTCACTAAATGCTTTCAAAACCATATAAACTTTCAGCGTCAAAACTTCCCAAAGGCAGCCTGAAAAAGTAGCTGAATTTCTCACTAGCTTCTTTAACCAATAAAGGTTGCTGGAGAGATTTGAAAACTTGCTAAATAAATATAGTGACAAAGTCAAAACTGAAACACATTGGAAACTCTGAACTCAAGTTAAAACAAATGTAAAAGGTCAAATAGAGTTCTGATCTCAGAGATCTGTCAAATAGAGTTCTGATCTCAGAGATCTGTCAAATAGAGTTCTGATCTCAGAGATCTGTCAAATAGAGTTCTGATCTCAGAGATCTGTCAAATAGAGTTCTGATCTCAGAGATCTGTCAAATAGAGTTCTGATCTCAGAGATCTGTCAAATAGAGTTCTGATCTCAGAGATCTGTCAAATAGAGTTCTGATCTCAGAGATCTGTCAAATATAGTTCTGATCTCAGAGATCTGTTAAATATAGTTCTGATCTCAGAGATCTGTTAAATATAGTTCTGATCTCAGAGATCTGTTAAATAGAGTCTATAGAACCATAAGAATGTCTGGTGTTGTTCTAGAATCTAGACCTAAAGTCCTCTGCGTTGTAACAACTAGTCGTTACCTAGGTTACCCCATTGGCTTGCAACACAAAGTTGACCTTTTACAAAGGCAATTGTTTTGTCTGCTTGTTTAAGTCAATTACAGAGCCTTCAGAAAGTATTCACACCCCTGAAATCCTTTGTAAGTTCTGTCTGAGTGTTGACCCTGGCTGTCCGTAAATAAAGAAAACAAGAAAATCGTGTCGTCTGGTTTGCTTAATATAATACATTTTAAATGATTTATACTTTTACTTTTGATACTTAACTACATTTATAAAACCAAACACTTTTAGACTTTTACTCAAGAAGTTTTTTCCACCCCTGGTTGCCGGAGAGGAAGGAAATCACTCAGGGATTTCAACATGAGGCCAATGGTGACTTTAAAACAGTTACAGAGTTTAATGGCTGTGACAGGAGAAAACTGAGGATGGATCAACTACATAGTAGTTACTCTAAAATTACTAACCTAACTGACAGAGTGAAAAGAAGGAAGAATGTACAGAATAAAGATATTCAAAAGCATGCTTCCTGTTTGCAATAAGCCACTGTAATAATACTACAAAATAAATTTGCAACAAAATTAATTTTTTGGTCTTCAATACAAAGCATTATGTTTTGGGCAAATCCCAAAATTACAATTCAAGGGATTTTAATCCTACTTTAACACAACAAAATGTGGGAAAAGTCAAGGGGTGTAAATGCTTTCTGAAGGTGCTGTACAAAACCACATTGAAGGAAAGATGATTTTACTCCCAGGCATTCTCACGAATCAAACATGTTTTACATTGTAGGGCTTTCCTCATGCCCCTTTTCATGACGGTGCTAGCAGCCACGTGAGTGAGTGTTAGCCAGCAGCCACGTGAGTGAGTGTTAGCCAGCAGCCACGTGAGTGAGTGTTAGCCAGCAGCCACGTGAGTGAGTGTTAGCCAGCAGCCACGTGAGTGAGTGTTAGCCAGCAGCCACGTGAGTGAGTGTTAGCCAGCAGCCACGTGAGTGAGTGTTAGCCAGCAGCCACGTGAGTGAGTGTTAGCCAGCAGCCACGTGAGTGAGTGTTAGCCAGCAGCCACGTGAGTGAGTGTTAGCCAGCAGCCACGTGAGTGAGTGTTAGCCAGCAGCCACGTGAGTGAGTGTTAGCCAGCAGCCACGTGAGTGAGTGTTAGCCAGCAGCCACGTGAGTGAGTGTTAGCCAGCAGCCACGTGAGTGAGTGTTAGCCAGCAGCCACGTGAGTGAGTGTTAGCCAGCAGCCACGTGAGTGAGTGTTAGCCAGCAGCCACGTGAGTGAGTGTTAGCCAGCAGCCACGTGAGTGAGTGTTAGCCAGCAGCCACGTGAGTGAGTGTTAGCCAGCAGCCACGTGAGTGAGTGTTAGCCAGCAGCCACGTGAGTGAGTGTTAGCCAGCAGCCACGTGAGTGAGTGTTAGCCAGCAGCCACGTGAGTGACTGTTAGCTAGCTAGCAACCGGAACATTAAACGCTACGTGTAGCCTAACTGGACACTGTGTCAATATCCACTCTTCCACAGCGAATAGCCTGAAGCCATAGGGCTCTAATTGGACACTGTGTCAATGTCCCACTCTTCCACAGCGAATAGCCTGAAGCCATAGGGCTCTAATTGGACACTGTGTCAATATCCCACTCTTCCACAGTGAATAGCCTGAAGCCATAGGGCTCTAATTGGACACTGTATCAATATCCCACTCTTCCACAGTGAATAGCCTGAAGCCATAGGGCTCTAATTGGACACTGTGTCAATATCCCACTCTATTTTCTTACGTGGGAGCATTGTGAACCGTAGGTCAGTTATTTTTACCTGGTACATTGAACAACACAGCAGCTTTTCGACATGTTTTGTTATTTCTGTACAACAACAAAACAAATCAACAACGAAGTTGGTTCTTTTACAATGGGGGTCAATAGGCAGGAATGTTTGCTTTCCCTAATTTGTGGGTGTGGTGGAGGGTGAATATCTGAGGTGGATATGGACTGGGAGCTATAATAGATCATAACATAATAACCCCCAAGCCTGGTGTTGGCAACAGTGGAGCTTCCAGACATGCTCTAGATTATATTTCCATGGCAACAGTGGAGCTTCCAGACATGCTCTAGATTATATTTCCATGGAAACAGTGGAGCTTCCAGACATGCTCTAGATTATATTTCCATGGAAACAGTGGAGCTTCCAGACATGCTCTAGATTATATTTCCATGGAAACAGTGGAGCTTCCAGACATGCTCTAGATTATATTTCCATGGGAACAGTGGAGCTTCCAGACATGCTCTAGATTATATTTCCATGGGAACAGTGGAGCTTCCAGACATGCTCTAGATTATATTTCCATGGGAACAGTGGAGCTTCCAGACATGCTCTAGATTATATTTCCATGGAAACAGTGGAGCTTCCAGACATGCTCTGCTCTAGATTATATTTCCATGGAAACAGTGGAGCTTCCAGACATGCTCTAGATTATATTTCCATGGAAACAGTGGAGCTTCCAGACATGCTCTAGATTATATTTCCATGGAAACAGTGGAGCTTCCAGACATGCTCTAGATTATATTTCCATGGAAACAGTGGAGCTTCCAGACATGCTCTAGATTATATTTCCATGGAAACAGTGGAGCTTCCAGACATGCTCTAGATTATATTTCCATGGAAACAGTGGAGCTTCCAGACATGCTCTAGATTATATTTCCATGGAAACAGTGGAGCTTCCAGACATGCTCTAGATTATATTTCCATGGAAACAGTGGAGCTTCCAGACATGCTCTAGATTATATTTCCATGGAAACAGTGGAGCTTCCAGACATGCTCTAGATTATATTTCCATGGAAACAGTGGAGCTTCCAGACATGCTCTAGATTATATTTCCATGGAAACAGTGGAGCTTCCAGACATGCTCTAGATTATATTTCCATGGAAACAGTGGAGCTTCCAGACATGCTCTAGATTATATTTCCATGGAAACAGTGGAGCTTCCAGACATGCTCTAGATTATATTTCCATGGAAACAGTGGAGCTTCCAGACATGCTCTAGATTATATTTCCATGGAAACAGTGGAGCTTCCAGACATGCTCTAGATTATATTTCCATGGAAACAGTGGAGCTTCCAGACATGCTCTAGATTATATTTCCATGGAAACAGTGGAGCTTCCAGACATGCTCTAGATTATATTTCCATGGAAACAGTGGAGCTTCCAGACATGCTCTAGATTATATTTCCATGGAAACAGTGGAGCTTCCAGACATGCTCTAGATTATATTTCCATGGGAACAGTGGAGCTTCCAGACATGCTCTAGATTATATTTCCATGGAAACAGTGGAGCTTCCAGACATGCTCTAGATTATATTTCCATGGAAACAGTGGAGCTTCCAGACATGCTCTAGATTATATTTCCATGGAAACAGTGGAGCTTCCAGACATGCTCTAGATTATATTTCCATGGAAACAGTGGAGCTTCCAGACATGCTCTAGATTATATTTCCATGGAAACAGTGGAGCTTCCAGACATGCTCTAGATTATATTTCCATGGGAACAGTGGAGCTTCCAGACATGCTCTAGATTATATTTCCATGGAAACAGTGGAGCTTCCAGACATGCTCTTGTTCAGTGGTTCTTAATCTGGGTTCGATCCTAACTGCATGATTTGCTCTAGTCTAGCACCGGCAAAACTAAGAGAACACTTCCTTAAGCTGCATGGAGATGGAAAATACAAGAACACAACGCTCGCTGAATTGAAGGTGAAGAGAGCCAGATTCGATGTAAAAGCTACTCTGCCTGTTCTCGGCTTTGTACCCATCAACAAACTGATCCTCACAGCATCGTACGAAGTTGCTTACCTGATCGCAAAGCAGGGCAAACCACACAAATCATTGGTGAAACACTCATAAAACCAGCTGTGTTGAAGATGGTGAATATCATGCTGGGAAAAGAGGCTGAAGTTAAGTTATCCCAAATTCCTCTTTCAAATGACACCATCAGCGACAGAATAGAGGACATGAGCAAAGACATCTTGGCTGAAGTAGTTGCAGATCTGATTTCAAGCCCGGCAAAATTCAGCCTTGAACTCGATGAGACCACAGACGTTTCCAATCTAAGCCAGCTTGCTGTATTCGTGCGCTATGTGAAAGACAATGTGATAAAGGAAGATTTTCTATTTGGTAAGCCTCTTACAACAACTAAGGCAGCCGATGTGAAGAAACTTGTAGATGACTTCTTCAAAGACAACAATCTTTCGTGGGATATGGTTTCTGCAGTTTGTTCGGACGGAGCTCCAGTCATGCTGGGAAGAAAGTCTGGTTTTGGTGCGCTAGTGAAAGCCGATGCACCACACATCATTGTTACGCATTCTATTCTGCACAGGCATGCGTTGGCAACAAAAACCTTGCCTCCAAAACTGGCAGAAGTATTACAAATTGTAGTGGAATGCGTGAACTATGTGCGAACTAGTGCTCTGAGGCACCGCATCTTCAGTAAGCTGTGTAAAGAAATGGGCTCTGAATTCGAGGTACTTCTGTACCATTCTAACGTTCGGTGGTGTCCCGGGGACAGGTGCTGAATCGTGTTTATGCTGTGCGTGTGGATTTAGCCCTGTTTTTGCAAGAGCACCAACATTGTCATGCAGATAGCTTCAAAAATTCTGAGTTCATTCTCATTTTAGCGTACATGGCTGATATCTTCACAGCTCTCAATCATCTCAATCAAAAGATGCCGGGCGGTGGAGTTAACATCATCGAAGCTGAGGAAAACCTGAAGGCTTTTCAAAAAAAAGCTACCGTTATGGAAACGACGAACAGAGAACAATAACTTTGCAAACTTTCCCCTGCTGGACGACTGTGTCATTAAGATCGAAGATGTATCTGGAATCGGAGACATTTCTGTACCTGCGGAACTGAAGCAAGCAATTGCCACGCACTTAGATGAGCTTGCAAAGTCTCTCGACGGATACTTCCCTACAAGAGAGTCATATCCAGCATGGGTGAGACAGCCGTTCACGTTTAGTGTTGAGACAACAGATGTCAATGATGAATACCTCGATGAAATCATTGAAATTCAGCAGAGCCACGTTCAACAGCAACTCTTCAGAACAACAACGATTTCAACGTTTTGGTGTCAACAAATGGTAACGTACCCTGTTAATGCTAAGAAAGCTCTCGAGATTTTCATACCGTTTGTTACAACATATCTTTGCCAGCAATCCTTCGAGGATGCTGGACATAAAAACGAAGAAAAGGAACAGACTTTGTTGTGAAAATGACATGAGGGTGGCACTTGGCAAGGTGAAGCCGCGCATTTCTGAACTGGTCTCTGAAAGGCAACAGCAGAAGTCACACTGATTTGCAGTAAATATTCATTATTATATTTTTGTTTTTGTGTGAAAATCATGTTTTGATGATTTTGTTCTTTGAACACAGTGATGTTGATGCACGGTTCATTTTGTGCACCAGTCAAATATATACCTATGTTTTGAATTTGAAAAACTAATTTTATTTTTCCAATTAAGAAGGGTTCGGTGAATGCGCATATGAAACTGGTGGGGTTCAGGACCTCCAACAAGGTTAAGAACCACTGATCTAGATTCTATTTCCATGGAAACAGTGGAGCTTCCAGACATGCTCTAGATTATATTTCCATGGAAACAGTGGAGCTTCTAGACATGCTCTAGATTATGTTTCCATGGGAACAGTGGAGCTTCCAGACATGCTCTAGTAAGATCAGAGTAGCAGCAGTCTGGAAAACACCTGAAATAAACAACTTGTTTATGAAACCTGGAGATAGGAAGGCCAAGCAATAAAGACCATCAACTACTCAGGGTCCAAGTGTACACAGAGGAACACAGTCTGGGATGATAGCAATAAAGACCATCAACTACTCAGGGTCCAAGTGTACACAGAGGAACACAGTCTGGGATGATAGCAATAAAGACCATCAACTACTCAGGGTCCAAGTGTACACAGAGGAACGCAGTCTGGCAATCTAACACAGTATCCTTCATAGAGCCTAACACAGTATCCTTCATAGAGCCTAACACAGTATCCTTCATAGAGCCTAATCTAACACAGTATCCTTCATAGAGCCTAACGCAGTATCCTTCATAAAGCCTAATCTAACACAGTATCCTTCATAAAGCCTAATCTAACACAGTATCCTTCATAAAGCCTAACACAGTATCCTTCATAGAGCCTAACACAGTATCCTTCATAGAGCCTAACACAGTATCCTTCATAAAGCCTAATCTAACACAGTATCCTTCATAAAGCCTAATCTAACACAGTATCCTTCATAAAGCCTAATCTAACACAGTATCCTTCATAAAGCCTAACACAGTATCCTTCATAGAGCCTAATCTAACACAGTATCCTTCATAAAGCCTAATCTAACACAGTATCCTTCATAAAGCCTAATCTAACACAGTATCCTTCATAAAGCCTAATCTAACACAGTATCCTTCATAAAGCCTAATCTAACACAGTATCCTTCATAAAGCCTAATCTAACACAGTATCCTTCATAAAGCCTAATCTAACACAGTATCCTTCATAAAGCCTAACACAGTATCCTTCATAAAGCCTAACACAGTATCCTTCATAGAGCCTAATCTAACACAGTATCCTTCATAAAGCCTAATCTAACACAGTATCCTTCATAGAGCCTAACACAGTATCCTTCATAAAGCCTAATCTAACACAGTATCCTTCATAAAGCCTAACACAGTATCCTTCATAGAGCCTAATCTAACACAGTATCCTTCATAAAGCCTAACGCAGTATCCTTCATAAAGCCTAATCTAACACAGTATCCTTCATAAAGCCTAACACAGTATCCTTCATAGAGCCTAATCTAACACAGTATCCTTCATAAAGCCTAATCTAACACAGTATCCTTCATAGAGCCTAATCTAACACAGTATCCTTCATAAAGCCTAATCTAACACAGTATCCTTCATAAAGCCTAACACAGTATCCTTCATAAAGCCTAATCTTACACAGTATCCTTCATAAAGCCTAATCTAACACAGTATCCTTCATAGAGCCTAATCTAACACAGTATCCTTCATAAAGCCTAATCTAACACAGTATCCTTCATAAAGCCTAACACAGTATCCTTCATAAAGCCTAATCTTACACAGTATCCTTCATAAAGCCTAATCTAACACAGTATCCTTCATAGAGCCTAACACAGTATCCTTCATAGAGCCTAACACAGTATCCTTCATAAAGCCTAATCTAACACAGTATCCTTCATAGAGCCTAACACAGTATCCTTCATAGAGCCTAACACAGTATCCTTCATAAAGCCTAATCTAACACAGTATCCTTCATAAAGCCTAATCTAACGCAGTATCCTCCATAAAGCCTAATCTAACACAGTATCCTTCATAAAGCCTAACGCAGTATCCTTCATAAAGCCTAACGCAGTATCCTTCATAAAGCCTAATCTAACACAGTATCCTTCATAGAGCCTAACACAGTATCCTTCATAAAGCCTAATCTAACACAGTATCCTTCATAAAGCCTAATCTAACACAGTATCCTTCATAAAGCCTAATCTAACGCAGTATCCTTCATAGAGCCTAATCTAACACAGTATCCTTCATAGAGCCTAACACAGTATCCTTCATAAAGCCTAACACAGTATCCTTCATAAAGCCTAATCTAACACAGTATCCTTCATAAAGCCTAATCTAACGCAGTATCCTTCATAGAGCCTAATCTAACACAGTATCCTTCATAGAGCCTAACACAGTATCCTTCATAGAGCCTAACACAGTATCCTTCATAAAGCCTAATCTAACGCAGTATCCTTCATAAAGCCTAATCTAACACAGTATCCTTCATAAAGCCTAACACAGTATCCTTCATAAAGCCTAATCTAACACAGTATCCTTCATAGAGCCTAATCTAACACAGTATCCTTCATAGAGCCTAATCTAACACAGTATCCTTCATAAAGCCTAATCTAACACAGTATCCTTCATAGAGCCTAATCTAACACAGTATCCTTCATAGAGTCTAATCAGTGTGTTTCATAGAGTCTAATCAGTGTGTTTCATAGAGTCTAATCAGTGTGTTTCATAGAGTCTAATCAGTGTGTTTCATAAGACCAGCTCAGGTCTCTACACTGTATTATTAGACCCCTGTCAGCTGGATACTAAACTCTCTCTTCCTGTTAGAATAGTCATTACTCCCCATAGTGCACCTCTTCAACTCAGGATAAGACACCATTTATCAACGGAAAGGTCATTTCATCAATGGAAGAAGAGCGGATGATGGTAACGCATGCCTAAACGAATGGGGCAACACCGGGGAACATCATTTTAACCAGGTCTGGCCGTTTACCGGGCAGCAGGAGAGGAGAGTCAGAACATTTTAACCAGGTCTAAGCATTTACCGTGCAGCAGGAGAGTCAGAACATTTTAACCAGGTCTAACCGTTTACCGTGCAGCAGGAGAGTCAGAACATTTTAACCAGGTCTGACCGTTTACCGGGCAGCAGGAGAGTCAGAACATTTTAACCAGGTCTAACCGTTTACCGTGCAGCAGGAGAGTCAGAACATTTTAACGAGGTCTGACCGTTTACCGGGCAGCAGGAGAGGAGAGTCAGAACATTTTAACCAGGTCTGACCGTTTACCGTGCAGCAGGAGATGAGTCAGAACATTTTAACCAGGTCTGACCGTTTACCGGGCAGCAGGAGAGTCAGAACATTTTAACCAGGTCTGACCGTTTACCGGGCAGCAGGAGAGGAGAGTCAGAACATTTTAACCAGGTCTAACCGTTTACCGGGCAGCAGGAGAGTCAGAACATTTTAACCAGGTCTGACCGTTTACCGTGCAGCAGGAGAGGAGAGTCAGAATGCTGTGCTGTCTACACCTGTCAAAAGTAGTTAATCTGCTCTTCAGGCAAAACACACACACACAGCAAAACAGATTATAACTGTTCCCACCTTCAGTGGGAAAAGGAGGAAGAGAGACAGAGAGAGAGAGAGACAGAGCATGAGAGAGCGAGAGAGACAGAAAGAGACAGAGCATGAGAGAGCGAGAGAGACAGAAAGAGACAGAGACAGAAAGAGCGAGAACCAGAGAGTCAGAGAGAGCGAGAACCAGAGAGTCAGAGAGAGAGAGAGAGAGAGAGAGAGAGAGAGAGAGAGAGAGAGAGAGAGAGAGAGAGAGAGAGAGAGAGAGAGAGAGAGAGAGAGACAGAGAGAGAGAGAGACAGAGAGAGAGAGAGACAGAGAGAGAGAGAGACAGAGACAGAGAGAGACAGAGACAGAGACAGAGACAGAGACAGAGACAGAGAGAGAGAGAGAGAGACAGAGACAGAGACAGAGAGAGAGAGAGAGAGACAGAGAGACAGAGAGACAGAGAGACAGAGAAACAGAGAAACAGCGAGAGACAGAGAGACAGAGAGTGAGATGGGTGATCAGTCCATGCTGAAAACAGCCACACTGCTGCACTGAAAGCATTCCATGTTTGCATGTTAAATTCCTCTCCTCCTCTACCTCGCTACACTCATTCCCGTTTCTCTGTTTCACTGCAAGTGTTCCTACCTGAAGCACATCTCCCACCACTCCAGTCAGCTGCCAGGATTTCATTGTGGTCAGATCAGAGGCACAAACAAGCTGTAAAAGAAAGTGTCCTGCTTGCTTTCTCTTGGTCTTTCTCCGCAGAGGGAAACTGATTACACTGAGAATGAGAGGACGAGGAAAGAGAGAGAGATACAGAGAGAGAGAGAGAATGGGAACGCGAGCGAGCGGTAGAGGGAGAAACAGTGTGAGGGGTAGAAGGTGGACCTTATTCACGTGCTGCCAATGACTGCAACTGTCACTCACGTCCTCCGCTCTGTCTGCCACTAGCCCGCTCGTTGTCTGCCGCTAGCCCGCTCGTTGTCCTCCGCTCTGTCTGCCGCTAGCCCGCTCGTTGTCCTCCGCTCTGTCCGCCGCTAGCCCGCTCGTTGTCCTCCGCTCTGTCTGCCGCTAGCCCGCTCGTTGTCCGCCGCTCTGTCTGCCTCTAGCTGTCCTCCGCTCTGTCTGCCTCTAGCCCGCTCGTTGTCCTCCGCTCTGTCTGCCGCTAGCCCGCTCGTTGTCCTCCGCTCTGTCTGCCGCTAGCCCGCTCGTTGTCCTCCGCTCTGTCTGCCTCTAGCTGTCCTCCGCTCTGTCTGCCTCTAGCTGTCCTCCGCTCTGTCTGCCGCTAGCCCGCTCGTTGTCCTCTGCTCTGTCTGCCGCTAGCCCGCTCGTTGTCCTCTGCTCTGTCTGCCGCTAGCCCGCTCGTTGTCCTCCGCTCTGTCTGCCGCTAGCCCGCTCATTGTCCTCCGCTCTGTCTGCCGCTAGCCTGCTCGTTGTCTGCCGCTAGCCCGCTCGTTGTCCGCCGCTCTGTCTGCCTCTAGCCCGCTCGTTGTCCTCCGCTCTGTCTGCCGCTAGCCCGCTCGTTGTCTGCCGCTAGCCCGCTCGTTGTCCTCCGCTCTGTCTGCCGCTAGCCCGCTCGTTGTCCTCCGCTCTGTCTGCCGCTAGCCCGCTCGTTGTCCTCTGCTCTGTCTGCCGCTAGCCCGCTCATTGTCCTCCGCTCTGTCTGCCGCTAGCCCGCTCGTTGTCCTCTGCTCTGTCTGCCGCTAGCCCGCTCGTTGTCTGCCGCTAGCCCGCTCGTTGTCTGCCGCTAGCCCGCTCGTTGTCTGCCGCTAGCCCGCTCGTTGTCTGCCGCTAGCCCGCTCGTTGTCTGCCGCTAGCCCGCTCGTTGTCTGCCGCTAGCCCGCTCGTTGTCTGCCGCTAGCCCGCTCGTTGTCTGCCGCTAGCCCGCTCGTTGTCTGCCGCTAGCCCGCTCGTTGTCTGCCGCTAGCCCGCTCGTTGTCCTCCGCTCTGTCTGCCGCTAGCCCGCTCGTTGTCCTCTGCTCTGTCTGCCGCTAGCCCGCTCGTTGTCTGCCGCTAGCCCGCTCGTTGTCCTCCGCTCTGTCTGCCTCTAGCCCGCTCGTTGTCCTCCGCTCTGTCTGCCACTAGCCCGCTCGTTGTCCTCCGCTCTGTCTGCCTCTAGCCCGCTCGTTGTCCTCCGCTCTGTCTGCCTCTAGCCCGCTCGTTGTCCTCCGCTCTGTCTGCCTCTAGCCCGCTCGTTGTCCTCCGCTCTGTCTGCCTCTAGCCCGCTCGTTGTCCTCCGCTCTGTCTGCCTCTAGCCCGCTCGTTGTCCTCCGCTCTGTCTGCCTCTAGCCCGCTCGTTGTCCTCCGCTCTGTCTGCCTCTAGCCCGCTCGTTGTCCTCCGCTCTGTCTGCCTCTAGCCCGCTCGTTGTCCTCCGCTCTGTCTGCCGCTAGCCCGCTCGTTGTCCTCCGCTCTGTCTGCCTCTAGCCCGCTCGTTGTCCTCCGCTCTGTCTGCCTCTAGCCCGCTCGTTGTCCTCCGCTCTGTCTGCCTCTAGCCCGCTCGTTGTCCTCCGCTCTGTCTGCCGCTAGCCCGCTCGTTGTCCTCCGCTCTGTCTGCCTCTAGCCCGCTCGTTGTCCTCCGCTCTGTCTGCCTCTAGCCCGCTCGTTGTCCTCCGCTCTGTCTGCCGCTAGCCCGCTCGTTGTCCTCCGCTCTGTCTGCCGCTAGCCCGCTCGTTGTCCTCCGCTCTGTCTGCCGCTAGCCCGCTCGTTGTCCTCCGCTCTGTCTGCCGCTAGCCCGCTCGTTGTCCTCCGCTCTGTCTGCCGCTAGCCCGCTCGTTGTCCTCCGCTCTGTCTGCCTCTAGCCCGCTCGTTGTCCTCCGCTCTGTCTGCCGCTAGCCCGCTCGTTGTCCTCCGCTCTGTCTGCCGCTAGCCCGCTCGTTGTCCTCCGCTCTGTCTGCCTCTAGCCCGCTCGTTGTCCTCCGCTCTGTCTGCCGCTAGCCCGCTCGTTGTCCTCCGCTCTGTCTGCCGCTAGCCCGCTCGTTGTCCTCCGCTCTGTCTGCCGCTAGCCCGCTCGTTGTCCTCCGCTCTGTCTGCCTCTAGCCCGCTCGTTGTCCTCCGCTCTGTCTGCCGCTAGCCCGCTCGTTGTCCTCCGCTCTGTCTGCCGCTAGCCCGCTCGTTGTCTGCCGCTAGCCCGCTCGTTGTCCGCCGCTCTGTCTGCCACTAGCCCGCTCGTTGTCCTCCGCTCTGTCTGCCGCTAGCCCGCTCGTTGTCCTCCACTCTGTCTGCCTCTAGCCCGCTCGTTGTCCTCCGCTCTGTCTGCCTCTAGCCCGCTCGTTGTCCTCCGCTCTGTCTGCCGCTAGCCCGCTCGTTGTCCTCCGCTCTGTCTGCCGCTAGCCCGCTCGTTGTCTGCCGCTAGCCCGCTCGTTGTCCTCCGCTCTGTCTGCCACTAGCCCGCTCGTTGTCCTCCGCTCTGTCTGCCGCTAGCCCGCTCGTTGTCCTCCGCTCTGTCTGCCTCTAGCCCGCTCGTTGTCCTCCGCTCTGTCTGCCGCTAGCCCGCTCGTTGTCCTCCGCTCTGTCTGCCTCTAGCCCGCTCGTTGTCCTCCGCTCTGTCTGCCGCTAGCCCGCTCGTTGTCCTCCGCTCTGTCTGCCGCTAGCCCGCTCGTTGTCCTCCGCTCTGTCTGCCGCTAGCCCGCTCGTTGTCCTCCGCTCTGTCTGCCTCTAGCCCGCTCGTTGTCCTCCGCTCTGTCTGCCGCTAGCCCGCTCGTTGTCCTCCGCTCTGTCTGCCGCTAGCCCGCTCGTTGTCCTCCGCTCTGTCTGCCGCTAGCCCGCTCGTTGTCTGCCGCTAGCCCGCTCGTTGTCCTCCGCTCTGTCTGCCACTAGCCCGCTCGTTGTCCTCCGCTCTGTCTGCCACTAGCCCGCTCGTTGTCCTCCGCTCTGTCTGCCACTAGCCCGCTCGTTGTCCTCCGCTCTGTCTGCCACTAGCCCGCTCGTTGTCCTCCGCTCCGTCTGCCGCTAGCCCGCTCGTTGTCCTCCGCTCTGTCTGCCGCTAGCCCGCTCGTTGTCTGCCGCTAGCCCGCTCGTTGTCCTCCGCTCTGTCTGCCACTAGCCCGCTCGTTGTCTGCCGCGCTGTCTGCCACTAGCCCGCTCGTTGTCCTCCGCTCTGTCTGCCGCTAGCCCGCTCGTTGTCTGCCGCTAGCCCGCTCGTTGTCTGCCGCTAGCCCGCTCGTTGTCCTCCGCTCTGTCTGCCGCTAGCCCGCTTGTTGTCCTCCGCTCTGTCTGCCTCTAGCCCGCTCGTTGTCCTCCGCTCTGTCTGCCGCTAGCCCGCTCGTTGTCCTCCGCTCTGTCTGCCGCTAGCCCGCTCGTTGTCTGCCGCTAGCCCGCTCGTTGTCCTCCGCTCTGTCTGCCGCTAGCCCGCTCGTTGTCCTCTGCTCTGTCTGCCGCTAGCCCGCTCGTTGTCCTCTGCTCTGTCTGCCGCTAGCCCGCTCGTTGTCCTCCGCTCTGTCTGCCGCTACCTGGATACAGAGGAGACTTAAGGAGAAGGGGGGTCATTACCTGGAGACAGAGGAGAGTGGAGGAGAAGGGGGGGGGGTCATTACCTGGAGACAGAGGAGACTGAAGGAGAAGGGGGTGGTCATTACCTGGAGACAGAGGAGACTGAAGGAGAAGGGGGTGGTCATTACCTGGAGACAGAGGAGACTGAAGGAGAAGGGGGGTCATTACCTGGAGACAGAGGAGACTGAAGGAGAAGGGGGGGTCATTACCTGGAGACAGAGGAGACTGAAGGAGAGGGGGTCATTACCTGGAGACAGAGGAGACTGAAGGAGAGGGGGTCATTACCTGGAGACAGAGGAGACTGAAGGAGAGGGGGGGTCATTACCTGGAGACAGAGGAGACTGAAGGAGAAGGGGGGGGTCATTACCTGGAGACAGAGGAGAGTGGAGGAGAAGGGGGGGGGTCATTACCTGGAGACAGAGGAGACTGAAGGAGAAGGGGGGGTCATTACCTGGAGACAGAGGAGACTGAAGGAGAAGGGGGGGTCATTACCTGGATACAGAGGAGACTGAAGGAGAGGGGGGGTCATTACCTGGAGACAGAGGAGACTGAAGGAGAGGGGGGTCATTACCTGGAGACAGAGGAGACTGAAGGAGAGGGGGGTCATTACCTGGAGACAGAGGAGACTGAAGGAGAAGGGGGGGGTCATTACCTGGAGACAGAGGAGACTGAAGGAGGGGGGGGTGGTCATTACCTGGAGACAGAGGAGATGAAGGGGAAGGGGGTGGTCATTACCTGGAGACAGAGGAGATGAAGGGGAAGGGGGTGGTCATTACCTGGAGACAGAGGAGATGAAGGGGAAGGGGGTGGTCATTACCTGGAGACAGAGGAGATGAAGGGGAAGGGGGTGGTCATTACCTGGAGACAGAGGAGATGAAGGGGAAGGGGGTGGTCATTACCTGGAGACAGAGGAGATGAAGGGGAAGGGGGTGGTCATTACCTGGAGACAGAGGAGATGAAGGGGAAGGGGGTGGTCATTACCTGGAGACAGAGGAGATGAAGGGGAAGGGGGTGGTCATTACCTGGAGACAGAGGAGATGAAGGGGAAGGGGGTGGTCATTACCTGGAGACAGAGGAGAGTGGAGGAGGGGGGTCATTACCTGGAGACAGAGGAGACTGAAGGAGAAGGGGGGTCATTACCTGGAGACAGAGGAGATGAAGGGGAAGGGGGTGGTCATTACCTGGAGACAGAGGAGATGAAGGGGAAGGGGGTGGTCATTACCTGGAGACAGAGGAGATGAAGGGGAAGGAGGGTGGTCATTACCTGGAGACAGAGGAGATGAAGGGGAAGGGGGTGGTCATTACCTGGAGACAGAGGAGATGAAGGGGAAGGGGGTGGTCATTACCTGGAGACAGAGGAGATGAAGGGGAAGGGGGTGGTCATTACCTGGAGACAGAGGAGATGAAGGGGAAGGGGGTGGTCATTACCTGGAGACAGAGGAGATGAAGGGGAAGGAGGGTGGTCATTACCTGGAGACAGAGGAGATGAAGGGGAAGGGGGTGGTCATTACCTGGAGACAGAGGAGAGTGGAGGAGAGGGGGTGGTCATTATCTGGAGACAGAGGAGAGTGGAGGAGAGAGGGTGGTCATTACCTGGAGACAGGAGAGTGGAGGAGAGGGGGTGGTCATTACCTGGAGACAGGAGAGTGGAGGAGAGGGGGGGTCATTACCTGGAGACAGAGGAGACTTAAGTAGGGGGGTCATTACCTGGAGACAGAGGAGACTTAAGGAGGGGGGGTCATTACCTAGAGACAGAGGAGAGTGGATGAGGGGGGTCATTACCTGGAGACAGAGGAGAGTGGATGAGGGGGGTCATTACCTGGAGACAGAGGAGAGTGGAGGAGAGGGGGGGGGGTCATTACGGGTCTCCCGGGTGGCGCAGTGGTTATGGCGCTGTACTGTAGCGCCAGCTGTGCCACCAGAGACTCTGGGTTCGTGCCCAGGCACAATTGGCCCAGTGTCATCCGGGTTAGGGAGGACTTGGTCGGTAGGGATGTCCTTGTCTCGTCGCGCACCAGCGACTCCTGTGGCGGGCCGGGCACAGTGCACGCTAACCAAGGTCGCCAGGTGTATGGTGTTTCCTCCGACACATTGGTGCGGCTGTGTTAAGAAGCAGTGCGGCTTGGTTGGGTTGTGTATCGGAGGACTTTCGACCTTCGTCTCTCCCGAGCCCGTTCGGGAGTTGTAGCGATGAGACTAGCTAGTAACACTTGGATACCACGAAAAAGGGGGTAAATTAAAAATTAAAAATAAGTAGTGCACGAAATAGGGAGTAGTGTACCAGTCGGAACACAAACATACTGTGAAATAGGGAGTAGGGTACCATTCGGAACACAGACTGTGAAATAGGGAGTAGGGTACCATTCGGAACACAGAGAGCACAGCAGTGCTGATCTGAAGGAAACAATACTGTGATACTCTGTTTGTAAATCAATAAGCTAAGTGGCTGCGTTCCCGCTTTGTAGATGAATCGTTCACACCCTGGTAATGTAGATGAATCGTTCACACCCTGGTAATGTAGATGAATCATTCCCACCCTGGTAATGTAGATAAATCGTACCCACCCTGGTAATGTAGATGAATCGTTCCCACCCTGGTAATGTAGATGAATCGTTCCCACCCTGGTAATGTAGATGAATCGTTCCCACCCTGGTAATGTAGATGAATCGTTCCCACCCTGGTAATGTAGATGAATCGTTCCCACCCTGGTAATGTAGATGAATCGTTCCCACCCTGGTAATGTAGATGAATCGTTCCCACCCTGGTAATGTAGATGAATCGTTCACACCATGGTAATGTAGAGAATCGTTCACACCATGGTAATGTAGATGAATCGTTCACACCCTGGTAATGTAGATGAATCGTTCACACCCTGGTAATGTAGATGAATCGTTCACACCCTGGTCATTTAGTTAAAAACAGAGAATACTGTGTGTGTGAGAGATGGGTGATACCAGGGAAGACACCTCAGAGACTGAGGTAATGACTCAGGTTGCATGCGTCAAACATGCCAGTCTCTTTCCCTAAATAGTGCACTACAAATGGCAGCATCTTCCCTAAATAGTGCACTGCAAATGGCAGTCTCTTTCCCTAAATAGTGCACTGCAAATGGCAGTCTCTTTCCCTAAATAGTGCACTGCAAATGGCAGTCTCTTTCCCTAAATAGTGCACTGCAAATGTCAGTCTCTTTCCCTAAATAGTGCACTGCAAATGTCAGTCTCTTTCCCTAAATAGTGCACTGCAAATGTCAGTCTCTTTCCCTAAATAGTGCACTGCAAATGTCAGTCTCTTTCCCTAAATAGTGCACTGCAAATGTCAGTCTCTTTCCCTAAATAGTGCACTACAAATGTCAGTCTCTTTCCCTAAATAGTGCACTACAAATGTCAGTCTCTTTCCCTAAATAGTGCACTACAAATGGCAGTCTCTTTCCCTAAATAGTGCACTACAAATGGCAACCTCTTCCCTAAATAGTGCATTACTCTCATAAGGTGTTGGTCAGAAGAAGTGCACAACAAATGGCGGCCTCTTCCCTAAATAGTGCACTACAAATGGCAGTATCTTTCCCTAAATAGTGCACTACAAATGGCAGTCTCTTTCCCTAAATAGTGCACTACAAATGGCAGTCTCTTTCCCTAAATAGTGCACTACAAATGGCAACCTCTTCCCTAAATAGTGCATTACTCTCATAAGGTGTTGGTCAGAAGTAGTGCACTACAAATCGCACCATCTTCCCTAAATAGTGCACTACAAATGGCAGTCTCTTTCCCTAAATAGTGCACTGCAAATGGCAGTCTCTTTCCCTAAATAGTGCACTGCAAATGTCAGTCTCTTTCCCTAAATAGTGCACTGCAAATGTCAGTCTCTTTCCCTAAATAGTGCACTGCAAATGTCAGTCTCTTTCCCTAAATAGTGCACTGCAAATGTCAGTCTCTTTCCCTAAATAGTGCACTACAAATGTCAGTCTCTTTCCCTAAATAGTGCACTACAAATGTCAGTCTCTTTCCCTAAATAGTGCACTACAAATGGCAGTCTCTTTCCCTAAATAGTGCACTACAAATGGCAGTCTCTTTCCCTAAATAGTGCACTACAAATGGCAACCTCTTCCCTAAATAGTGCATTACTCTCATAAGGTGTTGGTCAGAAGTAGTGCACTACAAATCGCACCATCTTCCCTAAATAGTGCACTACAAATGGCAGTC
This sequence comes from Oncorhynchus gorbuscha, assembly GCF_021184085.1. NCBI lineage: Eukaryota > Metazoa > Chordata > Actinopteri > Salmoniformes > Salmonidae > Oncorhynchus > Oncorhynchus gorbuscha. The sequence goes on along the minus strand of NW_025745945.1, from coordinate 200,085 downwards.
TCTTTCCCTAAATAGTGCACTACAAATGGCAACCTCTTCCCTAAATAGTGCATTACTCTCATAAGGTGTTGGTCAGAAGAAGTGCACAACAAATGGCGGCCTCTTCCCTAAATAGTGCACTACAAATGGCAGTATCTTTCCCTAAATAGTGCACTACAAATGGCAGTCTCTTTCCCTAAATAGTGCACTACAAATGGCAGTCTCTTTCCCTAAATAGTGCACTACAAATGGCAGTCTCTTTCCCTAAATAGTGCACTACAAATGGCAACCTCTTCCCTAAATAGTGCATTACTCTCATAAGGTGTTGGTCAGAAGTAGTGCACTACAAATCGCACCATCTTCCCTAAATAGTGCACTACAAATGGCAGTCTCTTTCCCTAAATAGTGCACTACAAATGGCAACCTCTTCCTAAATAGTGCACTACTCTCATAAGGTGTTGGTCAGAAGTAGTGCACTACAAATCGCACCATCTTCCCTAAATAGTGCACTACAAATGGCAGTCTCTTTCCCTAAATAGTGCACTACAAATGGCAACCTCTTCCCTAAATAGTGCACTACTCTCATAAGGTGTTGGTCAGAAGTAGTGCACTACAAATCGCACCATCTTCCCTAAATAGTGCACTACAAATGGCAGTCTCTTTCCCTAAATAGTGCACTACAAATGGCAACCTCTTCCCTAAATAGTGCATTACTCTCATAAGGTGTTGGTCAGAAGTAGTGCACTACAAATCGCACCATCTTCCCTAAATAGTGCACTACAAATGGCAGTCTCTTTCCCTAAATAGTGCACTACAAATGGCAACCTCTTCCCTAAATAGTGCATTACTCTCATAAGGTGTTGGTCAGAAGAAGTGCACAACAAATGGCGGCCTCTTCCCTAAATAGTGCATTACTCCCATAAGGTGTTGGTCAGAAGTAGTGCACTATGTAGGGTACATGGTGCCTCAGACAGGAAGCTGTGTTTGGCGAATGGGAGCACGGGAGGATGTTGTCATCTACAGAGGGACATGGTTTGGTGGTGGAGGACAGAGAGTGCTGAGAGGAGAGGGTGTGTGTGTGTGTGTGTGTGTGTGTGTGTGTGTGTGTGTGTGTGTGTGTGTGTGTGTGTGTGTGTGTGTGTGTGTGTGTGTGTGTGTGTGTGTGTGTGTGTGTGTGTGTGTGTGTGTGTGTGTGTGTGTGTGTGTGTGTGTGTGTGTGTGTGTGTGTGTGTGTGTGTGTGTGTGTGACCAAGGGGAAAGTGTAATCCCGTCCTCCCCTGCTGCTCCTGCTGAGATAAGACTCTACCACCAGAATGAGAAGTGCTATAGTATAGAACAGGGGTTAGTAGTAGATACTATAGTATAGAACAGGGGTTAGCAGTAGATACTATACTATAGAACAGGGGTTAGCAGTAGATACTATACTATAGAACAGGGGTTAGTAGTAGATACTATACTATAGAACAGGGGTTAGTAGTAGATACTATAGTATAGAACAGGGGTTAGTAGTAGATACTATACTATAGAACAGGGGTTAGTAGTAGATACTATAGTATAGAACAGGGGTTAGTAGTAGATACTATACTATAGAACAGGGGTTAGTAGTAGATACTATAGTATAGAACAGGTGTTAGTAGTAGATACTATAGTATAGAACAGGGGTTAGTAGTAGATACTATACTATAGAACAGGGGTTAGTAGTAGATACTATAGAACAGGGGTTAGTAGTAGATACTATAGAACAGGGGTTAGTAGTAGATACTATACTATAGAACAGGGGTTAGCAGTAGATACTATAGAACAGGGGTTAGCAGTAGATACTATAGAACAGGGGTTAGTAGTAGATACTATAGAACAGGGGTTAGTAGTAGATACTATAGAACAGGGGTTAGCAGTAGATACTATAGAACAGGGGTTAGCAGTAGATACTATAGTATAGAACAGGGGTTAGCAGTAGATACTATAGTATAGAACAGGGGTTAGTAGTAGATACTATAGAACAGGGGTTAGTAGTAGATACTATAGAACAGGGGTTAGCAGTAGATACTATAGTATAGAACAGGGGTTAGTAGTAGATACTATAGTATAGAACAGGGGTTAGTAGTAGATACTATAGAACAGGGGTTAGCAGTAGATACTATAGAACAGGGGTTAGTAGTAGATACTATAGAACAGGGGTTAGCAGTAGATACTATAGAACAGGGGTTAGTAGTAGATACTATAGAACAGGGGTTAGCAGTAGATACTATAGTATAGAACAGGGGTTAGCAGTAGATACTATAGTATAGAACAGGGGTTAGCAGTAGATACTATAGAACAGGGGTTAGCAGTAGATACTATAGTATAGAACAGGGGTTAGCAGTAGATACTATAGTATAGAACAGGGGTTAGTAGTAGATACTATAGAACAGGGGTTAGTAGTAGATACTATAGAACAGGGGTTAGCAGTAGATACTATAGTATAGAACAGGGGTTAGTAGTAGATACTATAGAACAGGGGTTAGCAGTAGATACTATAGAACAGGGGTTAGTAGTAGATACTATAGAACAGGGGTTAGTAGTAGATACTATAGAACAGGGGTTAGCAGTAGATACTATAGAACAGGGGTTAGTAGTAGATACTATAGAACAGGGGTTAGCAGTAGATACTATAGTATAGAACAGGGGTTAGCAGTAGATACTATAGAACAGGGGTTAGCAGTAGATACTATAGTATAGAACAGGGGTTAGCAGTAGATACTATAGTATAGAACAGGGGTTAGTAGTAGATACTATAGAACAGGGGTTAGTCGTAGATACTATAGTATAGAACAGGGGTTAGTAGTAGATACTATAGTATAGAACAGGGGTTAGTAGTAGATACTATAGAACAGGGGTTAGTAGTAGATACTATAGTATAGAACAGGGGTTAGTAGTAGATACTATACTATAGAACAGGGGTTAGTAGTAGATACTATACTATAGAACAGGGGTTAGTAGTAGATACTATAGTATAGAACAGGGGTTAGTAGTAGATACTATAGAACAGGGGTTAGTAGTAGATACTTTAGTATAGAACAGGGGTTAGTAGTAGATACTATAGAACAGGGGTTAGCAGTAGATACTATAGTATAGAACAGGGGTTAGTAGTAGATACTATAGAACAGGGGTTAGTAGTAGATACTATAGAACAGGGGTTAGTAGTAGATACTATAGTATAGAACAGGGGTTAGCAGTAGATACTATAGTATAGAACAGGGGTTAGTAGTAGATACTATAGTATAGAACAGGGGTTAGCAGTAGATACTATAGTATAGAACAGGGGTTAGTAGTAGATACTATAGAACAGGGGTTAGTAGTAGATACTATAGTATAGAACAGGGGTTAGCAGTAGATACTATAGTATAGAACAGGGGTTAGTAGTAGATACTATAGAACAGGGGTTAGTAGTAGATACTATAGTATAGAACAGGGGTTAGCAGTAGATACTATAGTATAGAACAGGGGTTAGTAGTAGATACTATAGAACAGGGGTTAGTAGTAGATACTATAGTATAGAACAGGGGTTAGTAGTAGATACTATACTATAGAACAGGGGTTAGTAGTAGATACTATAGTATAGAACAGGGGTTAGTAGTAGATACTATAGAACAGGGGTTAGTAGTAGATACTTTAGTATAGAACAGGGGTTAGTAGTAGATACTATAGAACAGGGGTTAGCAGTAGATACTATAGTATAGAACAGGGGTTAGCAGTAGATACTATAGTATAGAACAGGGGTTAGTAGTAGATACTATAGAACAGGGGTTAGTAGTAGATACTATAGAACAGGGGTTAGTAGTAGATACTATAGAACAGGGGTTAGTAGTAGATACTATAGAACAGGGGTTAGTAGTAGATACTATAGTATAGAACAGGGGTTAGTAGTAGATACTATAGTATAGAACAGGGGTTAGTAGTAGATACTATAGTATAGAACAGGGGTTAGTAGTAGATACTATAGTATAGAACAGGGGTTAGTAGTAGATACTATAGTATAGAACAGGGGTTAGCAGTAGATACTATAGTATAGAACAGGGGTTAGTAGTAGATACTATAGTATAGAACAGGGGTTAGCAGTAGATACTATAGAACAGGGGTTAGCAGTAGATACTATAGTATAGAACAGGGGTTAGTAGTAGATACTATAGTATAGAACAGGGGTTAGTAGTAGATACTATAGTGTAGAACAGGGGTTAGTAGTAGATACTATAGTATAGAACAGGGGTTAGTAGTAGATACTATAGTATAGAACAGGGGTTAGCAGTAGATACTATAGTATAGAACAGGGGTTAGTAGTAGATACTATAGAACAGGGGTTAGTAGTAGATACTATAGTATAGAACAGGGGTTAGTAGTAGATACTATAGTATAGAACAGGGGTTAGCAGTAGATACTATAGTATAGAACAGGGGTTAGCAGTAGATACTATAGAACAGGGGTTAGTAGTAGATACTATAGAACAGGGGTTAGTAGTATATACTATAGAACAGGGGTTAGCAGTAGATACTATAGAACAGGGGTTAGTAGTAGATACTATAGAACAGGGGTTAGTAGTAGATACTATAGAACAGGGGTTAGCAGTAGATACTATAGAACAGGGGTTAGTAGTAGATACTATAGTATAGAACAGGGGTTAGCAGTAGATACTATAGAACAGGGGTTAGCAGTAGATACTATAGAACAGGGGTTAGTAGTAGATACTATAGAACAGGGGTTAGCAGTAGATACTATAGAACAGGGGTTAGCAGTAGATACTATAGTATAGAACAGGGGTTAGTAGTAGATACTATAGTATAGAACAGGGGTTAGCAGTAGATACTATAGAACAGGGGTTAGTAGTAGATACTATAGTATAGAACAGGGGTTAGTAGTAGATACTACAGAACAGGGGTTAGCAGTAGATACTATAGTATAGAACAGGGGTTAGTAGTAGATACTATAGTATAGAACAGGGGTTAGCAGTAGATACTATAGAACAGGGGTTAGTAGTAGATACTATAGTATAGAACAGGGGTTAGTAGTAGATACTATAGTATAGAACAGGGGTTAGCAGTAGATACTATAGAACAGGGGTTAGTAGTAGATACTATAGTATAGAACAGGGGTTAGCAGTAGATACTATAGAACAGGGGTTAGCAGTAGATACTATAGTATAGAACAGGGGTTAGTAGTAGATACTATAGTATAGAACAGGGGTTAGCAGTAGATACTATAGAACAGGGGTTAGCAGTAGATACTATAGTATAGAACAGGGGTTAGTAGTAGATACTATAGAACAGGGGTTAGTAGTAGATACTATACTATAGAACAGGGGTTAGTAGTAGATACTATACTATAGAACAGGGGTTAGTAGTAGATACTATACTATAGAACAGGGGTTAGTAGTAGATACTATACTATAGAACAGGGGTTAGTAGTAGATACTATAGTATAGAACAGGGGTTAGCAGTAGATACTATAGAACAGGGGTTAGCAGTAGATACTATAGAACAGGGGTTAGAAGTAGATACTATAGTGTAGAACAGGGGTTAGTAGTAGATACTATAGAACAGGGGTTAGTAGTAGATACTATAGTATAGAACAGGGGTTAGTAGTAGATACTATACTATAGAACAGGGGTTAGTAGTAGATACTATAGAACAGGGGTTAGTAGTAGATACTATAGTGTAGAACAGGGGTTAGTAGTAGATACTATAGAACAGGGGTTAGTAGTAGATACTATAGTATAGAACAGGGGTTAGTAGTAGATACTATACTATAGAACAGGGGTTAGTAGTAGATACTATAGTATAGAACAGGGGTTAGTAGTAGATACTATAGTATAGAACAGGGGTTAGCAGTAGATACTATAGTATAGAAAAGGGGTTAGCAGTAGATACTATAGTATAGAACAGGGGTTAGTAGTAGATACTATAGAACAGGGGTTTGTAGTAGATACTATAGAACAGGGGTTAGTAGTAGATACTATAGTATAGAACAGGGGTTAGTAGTAGATACTATAGAACAGGGGTTAGTAGTAGATACTATAGAACAGGGGTTAGCAGTAGATACTATAGTATAGAACAGGGGTTAGTAGTAGATACTATAGAACAGGGGTTAGTAGTAGATACTATAGTATAGAACAGGGGTTAGTAGTAGATACTATAGTATAGAACAGGGGTTAGTAGTAGATACTATAGAACAGGGGTTAGTAGTAGATACTATAGAACAGGGGTTAGAAGTAGATACTATAGTATAGAACAGGGGTTAGTAGTAGATACTATAGTATAGAACAGGGGTTAGTAGTAGATACTATAGTATAGAACAGGGGTTAGTAGTAGATACTATACTATAGAACAGGGGTTAGTAGTAGATACTATAGTATAGAACAGGGGTTAGTAGTAGATACTATAGAACAGGGGTTAGTAGTAGATACTATAGAACAGGGGTTAGTAGTAGATACTTTAGTATAGAACAGGGGTTAGTAGTAGATACTATAGAACAGGGGTTAGTAGTAGATACTATAGAACAGGGGTTAGTAGTAGATACTATAGAACAGGGGTTAGTAGTAGATACTATAGAACAGGGGTTAGTAGTAGATACTATAGAACAGGGGTTAGTAGTAGATACTATAGAACAGGGGTTAGCAGTAGATACTATAGTATAGAACAGGGGTTAGTAGTAGATACTATAGAACAGGGGTTAGTGGTAGATACTATAGAACAGGGGTTAGCGGTAGATACTGTAGTATAGAACAGGGGTTAGCAGTAGATACTATAGTATAGAACAGGGGTTAGTAGTAGATACTATAGAACAGGGGTTAGTGGTAGATACTATAGAACAGGGGTTAGTGGTAGATACTATAGAACAGGGGTTAGTAGTAGATACTATAGTATAGAACAGGGGTTAGTGGTAGATACTATAGAACAGGGGTTAGTGGTAGATACTATAGAACAGGGGTTAGTGGTAGATACTATAGAACAGGGGTTAGTGGTAGATACTATAGAACAGGGGTTAGCAGTAGATACTATAGAACAGGGGTTAGCAGTAGATACTATAGAACAGGGGTTAGCAGTAGATACTATAGTGTAGAACAGGGGTTAGTAGTAGATACTATAGAACAGGGGTTAGTAGTAGATACTATAGTGCAGAACAGGGGTTAGTAGTAGATACTATAGTGCAGAACAGGGGTTAGTAGTAGATACTATAGTATAGAACAGGGGTTAGCAGTAGATACTATAGAACAGGGGTTAGTAGTAGATACTATAGAACAGGGGTTAGCAGTAGATACTATAGAACAGGGGTTAGTAGTAGATACTATAGTATAGAACAGGGGTTAGTAGTAGATACTATAGTATAGAACAGGGGTTAGCAGTAGATACTATAGAACAGGGGTTAGTAGTAGATACTATAGAACAGGGGTTAGTGGTAGATACTATAGAACAGGGGTTAGTGGTAGATACTATAGTGTAGAACAGGGGTTAGTAGTAGATACTATAGTGCAGAACAGGGGTTAGTAGTAGATACTATAGTGCAGAACAGGGGTTAGTAGTAGATACTATAGAACAGGGGTCAGCAGTAGATACTATAGTATAGAACAGGAGTTAGTAGTAGATACTATAGTATAGAACAGGGTTCCACACTCTGACGCCTCTATTCTGCTCTACACTCTGACGCCTCTATTCTGCTCTACACTCTGACGCCTCTATTCTGCTCTACACTCTGACGCCTCTATTCTGCTCTACACTCTGACGCCTCTATTCTGCTCTACACTCTGACGCCTCTATTCTGCTCTACACTCTGACGCCTCTATTCTGCTCTACACTCTGACGCCTCTATTCTGCTCTACACTCTGACGCCTCTATTCTGCTCTACACTCTGACGCCTCTATTCTGCTCTACACTCTGACGCCTCTATTCTGCTCTACACTCTGACGCCTCTATTCTGCTCTACACTCTGACGCCTCTATTCTGCTCTACACTCTGTATCTATTCTGCTCTACACTCTGTATCTATTCTGCTCTACACTCTGTATCTATTCTGCTCTACACTCTGTATCTATTCTGCTCTACACTCTGTATCTATTCTGCTCTACACTCTGTATCTATTCTGCTCTACACTCTGTATCTATTCTGCTCTACACTCTGTATCTATTCTGCTCTACACTCTGTATCTATTCTGCTCTACACTCTGTATCTATTCTGCTCTACACTCTGTATCTATTCTGCTCTACACTCTGTATCTATTCTGCTCTACACTCTGTATCTATTCTGCTCTACACTCTGTATCTATTCTGCTCTACACTCTGTATCTATTCTGCTCTACACTCTGTATCTATTCTGCTCTACACTCTGTATCTATTCTGCTCTACACTCTGTATCTATTCTGCTCTACACTCTGTATCTATTCTGCTCTACACTCTGTATCTATTCTGCTCTACACTCTGTATCTATTCTGCTCTACACTCTGTATCTATTCTGCTCTACACTCTGTATCTATTCTGCTCTACACTCTGTATCTATTCTGCTCTACACTCTGTATCTATTCTGCTCTACACTCTGTATCTATTCTGCTCTACACTCTGTATCTATTCTGCTCTACACTCTGTATCTATTCTGCTCTACACTCTGTATCTATTCTGCTCTACACTCTGTATCTATTCTGCTCTACACTCTGTATCTATTCTGCTCTACACTCTGTATCTATTCTGCTCTACACTCTGTATCTATTCTGCTCTACACTCTGTATCTATTCTGCTCTACACTCTGTATCTATTCTGCTCTACACTCTGTATCTATTCTGCTCTACACTCTGTATCTATTCTGCTCTACACTCTGTATCTATTCTGCTCTACACTCTGTATCTATTCTGCTCTACACTCTGTATCTATTCTGCTCTACACTCTGTATCTATTCTGCTCTACACTCTGTATCTATTCTGCTCTACACTCTGTATCTATTCTGCTCTACACTCTGTATCTATTCTGCTCTACACTCTGTATCTATTCTGCTCTACACTCTGTATCTATTCTGCTCTACACTCTGTATCTATTCTGCTCTACACTCTGTATCTATTCTGCTCTACACTCTGTATCTATTCTGCTCTACACTCTGTATCTATTCTGCTCTACACTCTGTATCTATTCTGCTCTACACTCTGTATCTATTCTGCTCTACACTCTGTATCTATTCTGCTCTACACTCTGTATCTATTCTGCTCTACACTCTGTATCTATTCTGCTCTACACTCTGTATCTATTCTGCTCTACACTCTGTATCTATTCTGCTCTACACTCTGTATCTATTCTGCTCTACACTCTGTATCTATTCTGCTCTACACTCTGTATCTATTCTGCTCTACACTCTGTATCTATTCTGCTCTACACTCTGTATCTATTCTGCTCTACACTCTGTATCTATTCTGCTCTACACTCTGTATCTATTCTGCTCTACACTCTGTATCTATTCTGCTCTACACTCTGTATCTATTCTGCTCTACACTCTGTATCTATTCTGCTCTACACTCTGTATCTATTCTGCTCTACACTCTGTATCTATTCTGCTCTACACTCTGTATCTATTCTGCTCTACACTCTGTATCTATTCTGCTCTACACTCTGTATCTATTCTGCTCTACACTCTGTATCTATTCTGCTCTACACTCTGTATCTATTCTGCTCTACACTCTGTATCTATTCTGCTCTACACTCTGTATCTATTCTGCTCTACACTCTGTATCTATTCTGCTCTACACTCTGTATCTATTCTGCTCTACACTCTGTATCTATTCTGCTCTACACTCTGTATCTATTCTGCTCTACACTCTGTATCTATTCTGCTCTACACTCTGTATCTATTCTGCTCTACACTCTGTATCTATTCTGCTCTACACTCTGTATCTATTCTGCTCTACACTCTGTATCTATTCTGCTCTACACTCTGTATCTATTCTGCTCTACACTCTGTATCTATTCTGCTCTACACTCTGTATCTATTCTGCTCTACACTCTATCTATTCTGTTCTACACTCTGTATGACGCCTCTATTCTGTTCTACACTGTAAACAAGACTCTCTCTTTCCAGCAGTGCCCCCCTCCTCATATGGAGAAGACATTTACACACCACCTGAAACCTGCCTCGTTGTCCCCCTGCCTGGTTAGCAGACAGAGACAGAGGGGGATAAACATCGGAGAAGAGGGGGAATCACTGTGCTAAATGTTTGCTTCAGATTTCATAAAGCACTTTGGTGTGTGAGGTGGAGCGTGACGGGATCCCAGCCAGTAAGCGCGCACACACACACACACACACACACACACACACACACACACACACACACACACACACACACACACACAAGCATTTCGCTACACTCGCATTAACATCTGCTAACCATGTGTATGTGACAAATAAAATTTGATTTGACAGGCTTACACACACACACACACACACACACACACACACAGGCTTACACACACACACACACACACACACACAGGCATACACACACACACACAGGCTTACACACACACAGGCTTACACACACACAGGCTTACACACACACAGGCTTACACACACACAGGCTTACACACACACAGGCTTACACACACACAGGCTTACACACACACAGGCTTACACACACACAGTGGCTAAACACACACAGACAGGCGATGTGGTGACTGCATCACTGCATACGTTCACAACCTAGCTTGCTGATGTGTCTCCTGCCTGCCCTCATTTAATTGCACGTTGCCAGGGTTACTGCCACACCAGGGGACGAGACAACAAATAAACAACAACAAACACTAAAGCAATAAAACTAGAAATACAACAGACTAATATCCCATAATACAACAGACTAATATCCCATAATACAACAGACTAATATCCCACAATACAACAGACTAATATCCCACAATACAACAGACTAATATCCCATAATACAACAGACTAATATCCCATAATACAACAGACTAATATCCCATAATACAACAGACTAATATCCCACAATACAACAGACTAATATCCCACAATACAACAGACTAATATCCCACAATACAACAGACTAATATCCCACAATACAACAGACTAATATCCCACAATACAACAGACTAATATCCCATAATACAACAGACTAATATCCCATAATACAACAGACTAATATAGGTTGACAGAGACAAGACAACACACACCAGGTGTTATTAGAGGTTGACCAGACACCAGGTGTTATTAGAGGTTGACCAGACACCAGGTGTTATTAGAGGTTGACCAGACACCAGGTGTTATTAGAGGTTGACCAGACACCAGGTGTTATTAGAGGTTGACCAGACACCAGGTGTTATTAGAGGTTGACCAGACACCAGGTGTTATTAGAGGTTGACACACACCAGGTGTTATTAGAGGTTGACAGACACCAGGTGTTATTAGAGGTTGACAGACACCAGGTGTTATTAGAGGTTGACAGACACCAGGTGTTATTAGAGGTTGACAGACACCAGGTGTTATTAGAGGTTGACAGACACCAGGTGTTATTAGAGGTTGACAGAGAGAATACAACACACACCAGGTGTTATTAGAGGTTGACAGACACCAGGTGTTATTAGAGGTTGACAGACACCAGGTGTTATTAGAGGTTGACAGACACCAGGTGTTATTAGAGGTTGACAGACACCAGGTGTTATTAGAGGTTGACAGACACCAGGTGTTATTAGAGGTTGACAGACACCAGGTGTTATTAGAGGTTGACAGACACCAGGTGTTATTAGAGGTTGACAGACACCAGGTGTTATTAGAGGTTGACAGACACCAGGTGTTATTAGAGGTTGACAGACACCAGGTGTTATTAGAGGTTGACAGAGAGAATACAACACACACCAGGTGTTATTAGAGGTTGACAGAGACACTACAACACACACCAGGTGATATTAGAGATTGACAGAGACACTACAACACACACCAGGTGATATTAGAGGTTGACCAGACACCAGGTGTTATTAGAGGTTTTCACACACCAGGTGTTATTAGAGGTTGACAGAGAGAATACAACACACACCAGGTGATATTAGAGGTTGACAGAGACACTACAACACACACCAGGTGATATTAGAGGTTGACAGAGACACTACAACACACACCAGGTGATATTAGAGGTTGACAGAGACACTACAACACACACCAGGTGATATTAGAGGTTGACAGAGACAATACAACACACACCAGGTGATATTAGAGGTTGACAGAGACAATACAACACACACCAGGAAGAAGAGATGTCTACGGCATCAACAGTATAGGACCAGACCAGACTAAGGGATAGAAGAGTTGTCTACAGCATCAACAGTATAGGACCAGACCAGACTAAGGGATAGAAGAGATGTCTACAGTATCAACAGTATAGGACCAGACTAAGGGATAGACGAGTTGTCTACAGCATCAACAGTACAGGACCAGACCAGACTAAGGGATAGACGAGTTGTCTACAGCATCAACAGTACAGGACCAGACCAGACTAAGGGATAGACGAGTTGTCTACAGCATCAACAGTATAGGACCAGACTAAGGGATAGACGAGTTGTCTACAGTATCAACAGTATAGGACCAGACCAGACTAAGGGATAGACGAGTTGTCTACAGCATCAAAAGTACAGGACCAGACTAAGGGATAGACGAGTTGTCTACAGTATCAACAGTATAGGACCAGACTAAGGGATAGACGAGTTGTCTACAGCATCAACAGTACAGGACCAGACCAGACTAAGGGATAGACGAGTTGTCTACAGCATCAACAGTATAGGACCAGACTAAGGGATAGACGAGTTGTCTACAGTATCAACAGTATAGGACCAGACCAGACTAAGGGATAGACGAGTTGTCTACAGCATCAAAAGTACAGGACCAGACTAAGGGATAGACGAGTTGTCTACAGTATCAACAGTATAGGACCAGACTAAGGGATAGACGAGTTGTCTACAGTATCAACAGTATAGGACCAGACCAGACTAAGGGATAGAAGAGTTGTCTACAGCATCAACAGTATAGGACCAGACTAAGGGATAGACGAGTTGTCTACAGTATCAACAGTATAGGACCAGACTAAGGGATAGACGAGTTGTCTACAGCATCAACAGTATAGGACCAGACTAAGGGATAGACGAGATGTCTACAGCATCAACAGTATAGGACCAGACCAGACTAAGGGATAGAAGAGTTGTCTACAGCATCAACAGTACAGGACCAGACCAGACTAAGGGATAGACGAGTTGTCTACAGCATCAACAGTACAGGACCAGACCAGACTAAGGGATAGACGAGTTGTCTACAGCATCAACAGTATAGGACCAGACTAAGGGATAGACGAGTTGTCTACAGTATCAACAGTATAGGACCAGACTAAGGGATAGAAGAGTTGTCTACAGCATCAACAGTATAGGACCAGACTAAGGGATAGACGAGTTGTCTACAGTATCAACAGTATAGGACCAGACTAAGGGATAGACGAGTTGTCTACAGCATCAACAGTATAGGACCAGACTAAGGGATAGACGAGATGTCTACAGCATCAACAGTATAGGACCAGACCAGACTAAGGGATAGAAGAGTTGTCTACAGCATCAACAGTACAGGACCAGACCAGACTAAGGGATAGACGAGTTGTCTACAGCATCAACAGTATAGGACCAGACTAAGGGATAGACGATTTGTCTACAGTATCAACAGTATAGGACCAGACTAAGGGATAGAAGAGTTGTCTACAGCATCAACAGTACAGGACCAGACCAGACTAAGGAATAGACGAGTTGTCTACAGCATCAACAGTATAGGACCAGACTAAGGGATAGACGAGTTGTCTACAGTATCAACAGTATAGGACCAGACCAGACTAAGGGATAGACGAGTTGTCTACAGCATCAACAGTACAGGACCAGACTAAGGGATAGACGAGTTGTCTACAGTATCAACAGTATAGGACCAGACTAAGGGATAGACGAGTTGTCTACAGTATCAACAGTACAGGACCAGACTAAGGGATAGACGAGTTGTCTACAGTATCAACAGTATAGGACCAGACTAAGGGATAGACGAGTTGTCTACAGCATCAACAGTACAGGACCAGACGAGTTGTCTACAGCATCAACAGTATAGGACCAGACTAAGGGATAGACGAGTTGTCTACAGCATCAACAGTACAGGACCAGACTAAGGGATAGACGAGTTGTCTACAGCATCAACAGTACGCGCGTCTTGTGACGGCCGGCCGCCCAACAACCTGCCCGCTTGACCCTATCCCCTCCTCTCTTCTCCAGACCATTTCCGGAGACCTTCTCCCTTACCTCACCTCGCTCATCAACTCATCCCTGACCGTTGGCTATGTCCCTTCCATCTTCAAGAGAGCGAGAGTTGCACCCCTTCTGAAAAAACCTACACTCGATCCCTCCGATGTCAACAATTACAGACCAGTATCCCTTCTTTCTTTTCTCTCCAAAACTCTTGAACGTGCCGTCTTTGGCCAGCTCTCCCGCTATCTCTCTCTGAATGACCTTCTTGATCCAAATCAGTCAGGTTTCAAGACTAGTCATTCAACTGAGACTGCTCTCCTCTGTATCACGGAGGCGCTCCGCACTGCTAAAGCTAACTCTCTCTCCTCTGCTCTCATCCTTCTAGATCTATCGGCTGCCTTCGATACTGTGAACCATCAGATCCTCCTCTCCACCCTCTCCGAGTTGGGCATCTCCGGCGCGGCCCACGCTTGGATTGCGTCCTACCTGACAGGTCGCTCCTACCAGGTGGCGTGGCGAGAATCTGTCTCCTCACCACGCGCTCTCACCACTGGTGTCCCCCAGGGCTCTGTTCTTGGCCCTCTCCTATTCTCGCTATACACCAAGTCACTTGGCGCTGTCATAACCTCACATGGTCTCTCTTATCATTGCTATGCAGACGACACACAATTAATCTTCTCCTTTCCCCCTTCTGATGACCAGGTGACGAATCGCATCTCTGCATGTCTGGCAGACATATCAGTGTGGATGACGGATCACCACCTCAAGCTGAACCTCGGCAAGACGGAGCTGCTCTTCCTCCCGGGGAAGGACTGCCCGTTCCATGATCTCGCCATCACGGTTGACAACTCCATTGTGTCCTCCTCCCAGAGCGCCAAGAACCTTGGCGTGATCCTGGACAACACCCTGTCGTTCTCAACCAACATCAAGGCGGTGGCCCGTTCCTGTAGGTTCATGCTCTACAACATCCGCAGAGTACGACCCTGCCTCACACAGGAAGCGGCGCAGGTCCTAATCCAGGCACTTGTCATCTCCCGTCTGGATTACTGCAACTCGCTGTTGGCTGGGCTCCCTGCCTGTGCCATTAAACCCCATCAACTCATCCAGAACGCCGCAGCCCGTCTGGTGTTCAACCTTCCCAAGTTCTCTCACATCACCCCGCTCCTCCGTTCTCTCCACTGGCTTCCAGTTGAAGCTCGCATCCGCTACAAGACCATGGTGCTTGCCTACGGAGCTGTGAGGGGAACGGCACCTCAGTACCTCCAGGCTCTGATCAGGCCCTACACCCAAACAAGGGCACTGCGTTCATCCACCTCTGGCCTGCTCGCCTCCCTACCACTGAGGAAGTACAGCTCCCGCTCAGCCCAGTCAAAACTGTTCGCTGCCCTGGCCCCCCAATGGTGGAACAAACTCCCTCACGACGCCAGGACAGCGGAGTCAATCACCACCTTCCGGAGACACCTGAAACCCCACCTCTTTAAGGAATACCTAGGATAGGATAAGTAATCCCTCTCACCCCCCTTAAGATTTAGATGCACTATTGTAAAGTGACTGTTCCACTGGATGTCATAAGGTGAATGCACCAATTTGTAAGTCGCTCTGGATAAGAGCGTCTGCTAAATGACTTAAATGTAAATGGAAATGTACAGGAACAGACTAAGGGATAGACAAGTTGTCTACAGCATCAACAGTATAGGACCAGACCAGACTAAGGGATAGACGAGTTGTCTACAGCATCAACAGTACAGGACCAGACCAGACTAAGGGATAGACGAGTTGTCTACAGCATCAACAGTACAGGACCAGACTAAGGGATAGACGAGTTGTCTACAGCATCAACAGTACAGGACCAGACTAAGGGATAGACGAGTTGTCTACAGCATCAACAGTACAGGACCAGACTAAGGGATAGACGAGTTGTCTACAGCATCAACAGTACAGGACCAGACTAAGGGATAGACGAGTTGTCTACAGCATCAACAGTACAGGACCAGACTAAGGGATAGACGAGTTGTCTACAGCATCAACAGTACAGGACCAGACTAAGGGATAGACGAGTTGTCTACAGCATCAACAGTATAGGACCAGACCAGACTAAGGAATAGACGAGTTGTCTACAGCATCAACAGTACAGGACCAGACTAAGGGATAGACGAGTTGTCTACAGTATCAACAGTACAGGACCAGACTAAGGGATAGACGAGTTGTCTACAGTATCAACAGTACAGGACCAGACTAAGGGATAGACGAGTTGTCTACAGCATCAACAGTACAGGACCAGACTAAGGGATAGACGAGTTGTCTACAGCATCAACAGTACAGGACCAGACTAAGGGATAGACGAGTTGTCTACAGCATCAACAGTACAGGACCAGACTAAGGGATAGACGAGTTGTCTACAGCATCAACAGTACAGGACCAGACTAAGGGATAGACGAGTTGTCTACAGCATCAACAGTACAGGACCAGACTAAGGGATAGACGAGTTGTCTACGGCATCAACAGTACAGGACCAGACTAAGGAATAGACGAGTTGTCTACGGCATCAACAGTACAGGACCAGACTAAGGAATAGACGAGTTGTCTACAGCATCAACAGTACAGGACCAGACTAAGGGATAGACGAGTTGTCTACAGCATCAACAGTACAGGACCAGACTAAGGGATAGACGAGTTGTCTACAGCATCAACAGTACAGGACCAGACTAAGGGATAGACGAGTTGTCTACAGCATCAACAGTACAGGACCAGACTAAGGGATAGACGAGTTGTCTACAGCATCAACAGTACAGGACCAGACTAAGGGATAGACGAGTTGTCTACAGCATCAACAGTACAGGACCAGACTAAGGGATAGACAAGTTGTCTACAGCATCAACAGTACAGGACCAGACTAAGGGATAGACGAGTTGTCTACAGCATCAACAGTATAGGACCAGACCAGACTAAGGAATAGACGAGTTGTCTACAGCATCAACAGTACAGGACCAGACTAAGGGATAGACGAGTTGTCTACAGTATCAACAGTACAGGACCAGACTAAGGGATAGACGAGTTGTCTACAGTATCAACAGTACAGGACCAGACTAAGGGATAGACGAGTTGTCTACAGCATCAACAGTACAGGACCAGACTAAGGGATAGACAAGTTGTCTACAGTATCAACAGTACAGGACCAGACTAAGGGATAGACGAGTTGTCTACAGCATCAACAGTACAGGACCAGACTAAGGGATAGACGAGTTGTCTACAGCATCAACAGTACAGGACCAGACTAAGGGATAGACGAGTTGTCTACAGCATCAACAGTACAGGACCAGACTAAGGGATAGACGAGTTGTCTACGGCATCAACAGTACAGGACCAGACTAAGGAATAGACGAGTTGTCTACAGCATCAACAGTATAGGACCAGACCAGACTAAGGGATAGACGAGTTGTCTACAGCATCAACAGTACAGGACCAGACTAAGGGATAGACGAGTTGTCTACAGCATCAACAGTACAGGACCAGACTAAGGGATAGACGAGTTGTCTACAGCATCAACAGTACAGGACCAGACCAGACTAAGGGATAGACGAGTTGTCTACAGCATCAACAGTACAGGACCAGACTAAGGGATAGACGTGTTGTCTACAGTATCAACAGTACAGGACCAGACTAAGGGATAGACGAGTTGTCTACAGTATCAACAGTACAGGACCAGACTAAGGGATAGACGAGTTGTCTACAGCATCAACAGTATAGGACCAGACCAGACTAAGGGATAGACGAGTTGTCTACAGCATCAACAGTACAGGACCAGACTACGGGATAGACGAGTTGTCTACAGCATCAACAGTACAGGACCAGACTAAGGGATAGAAGAGTTGTCTACAGCATCAACAGTACAGGACCAGACTAAGGGATAGACGAGTTGTCTACAGCATCAACAGTACAGGACCAGACTAAGGGATAGAAGAGTTGTCTACAGCATCAACAGTACAGGACCAGACTAAGGGATAGACGAGTTGTCTACAGCATCAACAGTACAGGACCAGACTAAGGGATAGACGAGTTGTCTACAGCATCAACAGTACAGGACCAGACCAGACTAAGGGATAGACGAGTTGTCTACAGCATCAACAGTACAGGACCAGACTAAGGGATAGACGAGTTGTCTACAGCATCAACAGTATAGGACCGGACCAGACTAAGGGATAGACGAGTTGTCTACAGCATCAACAGTATAGGACCAGACCAGACTAAGGGATAGACGAGTTGTCTACAGCATCAACAGTATAGGACCAGACCAGACTAAGGGATAGACGAGTTGTCTACAGCATCAACAGTATAGGACCAGACCAGACTAAGGGATAGACGAGTTGTCTACAGCATCAACAGTACAGGACCAGACTAAAGGATAGACGAGTTGTCTACAGCATCAACAGTATAGGACCAGACCAGACTAAGGGATAGACGAGTTGTCTACAGCATCAACAGTACAGGACCAGACTAAGGGATAGACGAGTTGTCTACAGCATCAACAGTACAGGACCAGACTAAGGGATAGACGAGTTGTCTACAGCATCAACAGTACAGGACCAGACCAGACTAAGACTGACTGTTGTCAGGGACATACTATCATAGGACACGTTGACCAACAGCTCTGTTGTCAGGGACATACTATCACAGGACACGTTGACCAACAGCTCTGTTGTCAGGGACATACTATCACAGGACACGTTGACCAACAGCTCTGTTGTCAGGGACATACTATCACAGGACACGTTGACCAACAGCTCTGTTGTCAGGGTCATACTATCACAGGACACGTTGACCAACAGCTCTGTTGTCAGGGACATACTATCACAGGACACGTTGACCAACAGCTCTGTTGTCAGGGTCATACTATCACAGGACACGTTGACCAACAGCTCTGTTGTCAGGGACATACTATCACAGGACACGTTGACCAACAGCTCTGTTGTCAGGGACATACTATCACAGGACACGTTGACCAACAGCTCTGTTGTCAGGGACATACTATCACAGGACACGTTGACCAACAGCTCTGTTGTCAGGGACATACTATCACAGGACACGTTGACCAACAGCTCTGTTGTCAGGGACATACTATCACAGGACACGTTGACCAACAGCTCTGTTGTCAGGGACATACTATCACAGGACACGTTGACCAACAGCTCTGTTGTCAGGGACATACTATCACAGGACACGTTGACCAACAGCTCTGTTGTCAGGGACATACTATCACAGGACATGTTGACCAACAGCTCTGTTGTCAGGGACATACTATCACAGGACACGTTGACCAACAGCTCTGTTGTCAGGGACATACTATCACAGGACACGTTGACCAACAGCTCTGTTGTCAGGGACATACTATCACAGGACACGTTGACCAACAGCTCTGTTGTCAGGGACATACTATCACAGGACACGTTGACCAACAGCTCTGTTGTCAGGGACATACTATCACAGGACACGTTGACCAACAGCTCTGTTGTCAGGGACATACTATCACAGGACACGTTGACCAACAGCTCTGTTGTCAGGGACATACTATCACAGGACACGTTGACCAACAGCTCTGTTGTCAGGGTCATACTATCACAGGACACGTTGACCAACAGCTCTGTTGTCAGGGACATACTATCACAGGACACGTTGACCAACAGCTCTGTTGTCAGGGACATACTATCACAGGACACGTTGACCAACAGCTCTGTTGTCAGGGACATACTATCACAGGACACGTTGACCAACAGCTCTGTTGTCAGGGACATACTATCACAGGACACGTTGACCAACAGCTCTGTTGTCAGGGACATACTATCACAGGACATGTTGACCAACAGCTCTGTTGTCAGGGACATACTATCACAGGACACGTTGACCAACAGCTCTGCTGCCCATCTGGCTATGAGCTTCTTGATCCTCTCATGACCACTGCTGACCATCACTAGAACCACACAGGCACAATCACCATCATCACTAGAACCACACAGACACAATCATCACTAGAACCACACAGACACAATCACCATCATCACTAGAACCACACAGACACAATCACCATCACTAGAACCACAGACACAATCATCATCATCACTAGAACCACACAGACACAATCATCATCATCACTAGAACCACACAGACACAATCACCATCATCACTAGAACCACACAGACACAATCATCATCACTAGAACCACACAGACACAATCATCATCATCACTAGAACCACACAGACACAATCATCATCATCACTAGAACCACACAGACACAATCACCATCATCACTAGAACCACACAGACACAATCACCATCACCACTAGAACCACACAGACACAATCACCATCACCACTAGAACCACACAGACACAATCACCATCACTAGAACCACAGACACAATCATCATCATCACTAGAACCACACAGACACAATCATCATCATCACTAGAACCACACAGACACAATCATCATCATCACTAGAACCACACAGACACAATCACCATCATCACTAGAACCACACAGACACAATCACCATCACTAGAACCACACAGACACAATCACCATCACTAGAACCACACAGACACAATCACCATCACTAGAACCACACAGACACAATCACCATCACTAGAACCACACAGACACAATCACCATCACTAGAACCACACAGACACAATCACCATCACTAGAACCACACAGACACAAACATCATTTACGGTATTTTCAAAGAGAGTAGGCCTTTATCACACCAACTAGGATAACATTTACTGCATTTTCAAAGAGCGTAGGCCTTTATCACATCAACTAGGATAACATTTACTGTATTTACAAAGAGAGTAGGCCTTTATCACATCAACTAGGATAACATTTACTGTATTTACAAAGAGAGTAGGCCTTTATCACATCAACTAGGATAACATTTACTGTATTTTCAAAGAGAGTAGGCCTTTATCACATCAACTAGGATAACATTTACAGTATTTTCAAAGAGAGTAGGCCTTTATCACATCAACTAGGATAACATTTACAGTATTTTCAAAGAGAGTAGGCCTTTATCACATCAACTAGGATAACATTTACAGTATTTTCAGAGAGTAGGCCTTTATCACATCAAAGTTTATATGAATACAGCGAGTGTAACAATACAGTGAAATGCTTACTTGCAGTTCTTCTTCAACAGTACAGGACCCGGTTTCCCAAAACCATATTCACGCAAAGTTCCTAGCTATAACCTTCCTAGGAGCATCATTAAATCAAAATACCCGAAATGTTTTCCAAAACCAAGGTGACTTGAAAACGTTCGTTATTTAGTTGGTCGTTAGATCCTTATTTGCCCTCTCGCGTCACTTTATTGGCCAACACAATAAGATCTCTGCTAAACACAGAATCACATAGTTTATCCGTGTCTCTGTAACCTCCGATAACTTCAGAACAAAGTTGACTACAAATACAAAGTTGACAATGTCTTTGCAATAGATACAAACAATTTAGTTTTATTTTGCTACGTGTAGACTAGTCTCTGTAATTTGTCTCAATATATTTCATGATGTGTAGCCTAACAGGTGCGCAATCACTTGCCAAAGCGGTGTTTCAGTGCATGGGGAGGGAGGGGGGGAGGGGGGTAAGCATTAGAATAAACCTCCTCAATAACTGCAACCATATATGGTAATATTTGTCTAGCAGCTGATCCGTTGTCAGTATTGTGAAATCATTATAATGTTAAGGTAAGATTTGAATGGAGAAAGCTGATTCGATCCGATCCGTATCGACGCACTTAGCATACATACTCCCTGCGTGGTGTTTTGGGAAACTCATGTTACATTTTCGGCAGTTGTAGGAAAGATACATCGGTAAAACACTCGTAAACATAAATTTCCCCGCTATCGGAAACGGGCCCAGATTAAATGTAAAGTAGAAAAACTATCAATATCCTCCTGAGATACGGATTTTTTAAAAATTGAATAACATTTGGGATGTTATGGGATGATTTTTGTTGTTGTATAACGTAACTGTTTGGGATTAAATAGAACATGGTACCAAGAAAAAAATGTGAACAAAAATATAATGTATCTTTTATTCTATGTGCAAAACGGTCCTCTGTGGTGGTCATTATGTATCTATCTAAACATTAACAGTAGGAAGTCACTATTATGTACTTATCTAAACATTAACAGGAGACCGTCTTTGTAAATAAGAATTAACATTACAGTCAATGGGTACAGTAGGTGAAACATTAACATTACAGTCAATGGGGACAGTAGGTAGAACATTAACATTACAGTCAATGGGGACAGTAGGTGGAACATTAACATTACAGTCAATGGGGACAGTAGGTGGAACATTAACATTACAGTCAATGGGGGCAGTAGGTGAACATTAACATTACAGTCAATGGGGAAAGTAGGTGGTACATTAACATTACAGTCAATGGGGACAGTAGGTAGAACATTAACATTACAGTCAATGGGGACAGTAGGTGGAACATTAACATTAGAGTCAATGGGGACAGTAGGTGGAACATTACCATTACAGTCAATGGGGACAGTAGGTGGAACATTAACATTACAGTCAATGGGGACAGTAGGTGAACATTAACATTACAGTCAATGGGGACAGGCACTTGTCATCTCCCGTCTGGATTGCTGCAGCTCGCTGTTGGCTGGGCTCCCAGCCTGTGCCATTAAACCCCTTCAACTCATCCAGAACGCCGCAGCCCGTCTGGTGTTCGGCCTTCCCAGGTTCTCTCACGTCGCCCCGCTCCTCCGTTCTCTCCACTGGCTTCCAGTTGGGGCTCGCATCCGCTACAGGACCATGGTGCTTGCCTGCGGAGCTGTGGGGGGAGCGGCACCTCAGTACCTCCGGGCTCTGATCGGGCCCTGCACCCAGGCGGGGGCACTGCGTTCATCCACCTCTGGCCTGCTCGCCTCCCTACCACTGGGGAGGTGCAGCTCCCGCTCAGCCCAGTCAGGGCTGTTCGCTGCCCTGGCCCCCCAATGGTGGAACGGGCTCCCTCGCGACGCCAGGGCAGCGGAGTCAGTCACCGCCTTCCGGAGACACCTGGAGCCCCACCTCTTTGAGGAATACCTGGGATAGGTTAGGTGGTCCCTCTCACCCCACCCCCCCTAAGTTTTTAGATGCACTATTGTTAAGTGACTGTCCCACTGGATGTCATAAGGTGAATGCACCAATTTGTAAGTCGCTCTGGATAAGAGCGTCTGCTAAATGACTTAAATGTAATGTAATGTAATGTAAATGACAGTAGGTGAACATTAACATTACAGTCAATGGGGACAGTAGGTGAACATTAACATTACAGTCAATGGGGACAGTAGGTGAACATTAACATTACAGTCAATGGGGACAGTAGGTGAACATTAACATTAAAGTCAATGGGGACAGTAGGTGAACATTAACATTAAAGTCAATGGGGATCAATACAGTGGTTTGTATGGCCTCAGAGACACGGACCAAGAACTACATTGCTCGCTGTTGGCTGGGCTCCCTGCCTCACACAGGAAGCGGCGCAGGTCCTAATCCAGGCACTTGTCATCTCCCGTCTGGATTACTGCAACTCGCTGTTGGCTGGGCTCCCTGCCTGTGCCATTAAACCCCTACAACTCATCCAGAACGCCGCAGCCCGTCTGGTGTTCAACCTTCCCAAGTTCTCTCACGTCACCCCGCTCCTCCGTTCTCTCCACTGGCTTCCAGTTGAAGCTCGCATCCGCTACAAGACCATGGTGCTTGCCTACGGAGCTGTGAGGGGAACGGCACCTCAGTACCTCCAGGCTCTGATCAGGCCCTACACCCAAACAAGGGCACTGCGTTCATCCACCTCTGGCCTGCTCGCCTCCCTACCACTGAGGAAGTACAGTTCTCGCTCAGCCCAGTCAAAACTGTTCGCTGCTCTGGCCCCCCAATGGTGGAACAAACTCCCTCACGACGCCAGGACAGCGGAGTCAATCACCACCTTCCGGAGACACCTGAAACCCCACCTCTTTAAGGAATACCTAGGATAGGATAAGTAATCCTTCTCACCACCCCCCCTTTAAGATTTAGATGCACTATTGTAAAGTGACTGTTCTACTGGATGTCATAAGGTGAATGCACCAATTTGTAAGTCGCTCTGGATAAGAGCGTCTGCTAAATGACTTAAATGTAAATGTCTCAGAAGGACAAACCAATGAGATGAATAACGGATAGATATGGTTGCCCTCCAATTGGAGCCTGTGAAATCACAATTCAACCACTAGATGGCAGCCTTGTGCCACAAAAAAAAAACACTGACAGTGATCCGGTAAAGAAAACATCAAAAACACTTTTCATTGGCCGATGAAGCATCCTCTCTATCCAATGAAAACGTGGACCTGCTGCACTTCATGGCCCCACTGTTTTTGATGTTGTTTGATTATGACAGTCAATGGTACCAACAGTATATTAGCAGCTCATATCCAATATCATCCCAAGTAACATAAATTAGTGACACAATACATTTTTACATATTTCAGGAGGATTTGAATATAATGTGTGAAAATGTTAATTGACTTGAATTGGGATTTTTTTTTCTCCACAAATGCTAAAACGTTAACATATGAACCAGTGACCAGGGTCAGGACACCAGAGCGTGGACTGCTGTCATACCTGGTCCATAGACCACTTACAGGGTCAGGACACCAGAGCGTGGACTGCTGTCATACCTGGTCCATAGACCACTTACAGGGTCAGGACACCAGAGCGTGGACTGCTGTCATACCTGGTCCATAGACCACTTACAGGGTCAGGACACCAGAGCGTGGACTGCTGTCATACCTGGTCCATAGACCACTTACAGGGTCAGGACACCAGAGCGTGGACTGCTGTCATACCTGGTCCATAGACCACTTACAGGGTCAGGACACCAGAGCGTGGACTGCTGTCATACCTGGTCCATAGACCACTTACAGGGTCAGGACACCAGAGCGTGGACTGCTGTCATACCTGGTCCATAGACCACTTACAGGGTCAGGACACCAGAGCGTGGACTGCTGTCATACCTGGTCCATAGACCACTTACAGGGTCAGGACACCAGAGCGTGGACTGCTGTCATACCTGGTCCATAGACCACTTACAGGGTCAGGACACCAGAGCGTGGACTGCTGTCATACCTGGTCCATAGACCACTTACAGGGTCAGGACACCAGAGCGTGGACTGCTGTCATACCTGGTCCATAGACCACTTACAGGGTCAGGACACCAGAGCGTGGACTGCTGTCATACCTGGTCCATAGACCACTTACAGGGTCAGGACACCAGAGCGTGGACTGCTGTCATACCTGGTCCATAGACCACTTACAGGGTCAGGACACCAGAGCGTGGACTGCTGTCATACCTGGTCCATAGACCACTTACAGGGTCAGGACACCAGAGCGTGGACTGCTGTCATACCTGGTCCATAGACCACTTACAGGGTCAGGACACCAGAGCGTGGACTGCTGTCATACCTGGTCCATAGACCACTTACAGGGTCAGGACACCAGAGCGTGGACTGCTGTCATACCTGGTCCATAGACCACTTACAGGGTCAGGACACCAGAGCGTGGACTGCTGTCATACCTGGTCCATAGACCACTTACAGGGTCAGGACACCAGAGCGTGGACTGCTGTCATACCTGGTCCATAGACCACTTACAGGGTCAGGACACCAGAGCGTGGACTGCTGTCATACCTGGTCCATAGACCACTTACAGGGTCAGGACACCAGAGCGTGGACTGCTGTCATACCTGGTCCATAGACCACTTACAGGGTCAGGACACCAGAGCGTGGACTGCTGTCATACCTGGTCCATAGACCACTTACAGGGTCAGGACACCAGAGCGTGGACTGCTGTCATACCTGGTCCATAGACCACTTACAGGGTCAGGACACCAGAGCGTGGACTGCTGTCATACCTGGTCCATAGACCACTTACAGGGTCAGGACACCAGAGCGTGAACTGCTGTCATACCTGGTCCATAGACCACTTACAGGGTCAGGACACCAGAGCGTGGACTGCTGTCATACCTGGTCCATAGACCACTTACAGGGTCAGGACACCAGAGCGTGGACTGCTGTCATACCTGGTCCATAGACCACTTACAGGGTCAGGACACCAGAGCGTGGACTGCTGTCATACCTGGTCCATAGACCACTTACAGGGTCAGGACACCAGAGCGTGGACTGCTGTCACACCTGGTCCATAGACCACTTACAGGGTCAGGACACCAGAGCGTGGACTGCTGTCACACCTGGTCCATAGACCACTTACAGGGTCAGGACACCAGAGCGTGGACTGCTGTCACACCTGGTCCATAGACCACTTACAGGGTCAGGACACCAGAGCGTGGACTGCTGTCACACCTGGTCCATAGACCACTTACAGGGTCAGGACACCAGAGCGTGGACTGCTGTCACACCTGGTCCATAGACCACTTACAGGGTCAGGACACCAGAGCGTGGACTGCTGTCACACCTGGTCCATAGACCACTTACAGGGTCAGGACACCAGAGCGTGGACTGCTGTCACACCTGGTCCATAGACCACTTACAGGGTCAGGACACCAGAGCGTGGACTGCTGTCACACCTGGTCCATAGACCACTTACAGGGTCAGGACACCAGAGCGTGGACTGCTGTCACACCTGGTCCATAGACCACTTACAGGGTCAGGACACCAGAGCGTGGACTGCTGTCACACCTGGTCCATAGACCACTTACAGGGTCAGGACACCAGAGCGTGGACTGCTGTCATACCTGGTCCATAGACCACTTACAGGGTCAGGACACCAGAGCGTGGACTGCTGTCATACCTGGTCCATAGACCACTTACAGGGTCAGGACACCAGAGCGTGGACTGCTGTCATACCTGGTCCATAGACCACTTACAGGGTCAGGACACCAGAGCGTGGACTGCTGTCATACCTGGTCCATAGACCACTTACAGGGTCAGGACACCAGAGCGTGGACTGCTGTCATACCTGGTCCATAGACCACTTACAGGGTCAGGACACCAGAGCGTGGACTGCTGTCATACCTGGTCCATAGACCACTTACAGGGTCAGGACACCAGAGCGTGGACTGCTGTCACACCTGGTCCATAGACCACTTACAGGGTCAGGACACCAGAGCGTGGACTGCTGTCACACCTGGTCCATAGACCACTTACAGGGTCAGGACACCAGAGCGTGGACTGCTGTCACACCTGGTCCATAGACCACTTACAGGGTCAGGACACCAGAGCGTGGACTGCTGTCACACCTGGTCCATAGACCACTTACAGGGTCAGGACACCAGAGCGTGGACTGCTGTCACACCTGGTCCATAGACCACTTACAGGGTCAGGACACCAGAGCGTGGACTGCTGTCACACCTGGTCCATAGACCACTTACAGGGTCAGGACACCAGAGCGTGGACTGCTGTCACACCTGGTCCATAGACCACTTACAGGGTCAGGACACCAGAGCGTGGACTGCTGTCACACCTGGTCCATAGACCACTTACAGGGTCAGGACACCAGAGCGTGGACTGCTGTCACACCTGGTCCATAGACCACTTACAGGGTCAGGACACCAGAGCGTGGACTGCTGTCACACCTGGTCCATAGACCACTTACAGGGTCAGGACACCAGAGCGTGGACTGCTGTCACACCTGGTCCATAGACCACTTACAGGGTCAGGACACCAGAGCGTGGACTGCTGTCACACCTGGTCCATAGACCACTTACAGGGTCAGGACACCAGAGCGTGGACTGCTGTCACACCTGGTCCATAGACCACTTACAGGGTCAGGACACCAGAGCGTGGACTGCTGTCACACCTGGTCCATAGACCACTTACAGGGTCAGGACACCAGAGCGTGGACTGCTGTCATACCTGGTCCATAGACCACTTACAGGGTCAGGACACCAGAGCGTGGACTGCTGTCATACCTGGTCCATAGACCACTTACAGGGTCAGGACACCAGAGCGTGGGCTGCTGTCATACCTGGTCCATAGACCACTTACAGGGTCAGGACACCAGAGCGTGGACTGCTGTCATACCTGGTCCATAGACCACTTACAGGGTCAGGACACCAGAGCGTGGACTGCTGTCATACCTGGTCCATAGACCACTTACAGGGTCAGGACACCAGAGCGTGGACTGCTGTCAGTCATCAGCAGAAATGCTGATCTTATCTGTTTCTGTGGATGACTGAGTGATGATAGAGAGGTCTGACCTGGAGCTGTGGATGACTGAGTGATGATGGAGAGGTCTGACCTGGGGCTGTGGATGACTGAGTGATGATAGAGAGGTCTGACCTGGGGCTGTGGATGACTGAGTGATGATAGAGAGGTCTGACCTGGGGCTGTGGATGACTGAGTGATGATAGAGAGATCTGACCTGGGGCTGTGGATGACTGAGTGATGATAGAGAGATCTGACCTGGTGCTGTGGATGACTGAGTGATGAGAGAGAGGTCTGACCTGGGGCTGTGGATGACTGAGTGATGATGGAGAGGTCTGACCTGGGGCTGTGGATGACTGAGTGATGATAGAGAGATCTGACCTGGGGCTGTGGATGACTGAGTGATGTATAGAGAGGTCTGACCTGGGACTGTGGATGACTGAGTGATGTATAGAGAGGTCTGACCTGGGGCTGTGGATGACTGAGTGATGGATGTGGGTGTGGGGGCTGTGCTTTGGCAAAGTGGGTGGGGTTATATCCTTCCTGTTTGTTCCCTGTCCGGGGGTGTCCTCAGATGGGGCCACAGTGTCTCCTGACCCCTCCTGTCTCAGCCTCCAGTATTTATGCTGCAGTAGTTTATGTGTCGGGGGGCTAGGGTCAGTTTGTTATATCTGGAGTACTTCTCCTGTCCTATTCGGTGTCCTGTGTGAATCTAAGTGTGCGTTCTCTAATTCTCTCCTTCTCTCTTTCTTTCTCTGTCTCGGAGGACCTGAGCCCTAGGACCATGCCCCAGGACTACCTGACATGATGACTCCTTGCTGTCCCCAGTCCACCTGGCCGTGCTGCTGCTCCAGTTTCAACTGTTCTGCCTTATTATTATTCGACCATGCTGGTCATTTATGAACATTTTAACATCTTGGCAATGTTCTGTTATAATCTCCACCCGGCACAGCCAGAAGAGGACTGGCCACCCCACATAGCCTGGTTCCTCTCTAGGTTTCTTCCTAGGTTTTGGCCTTTCTAGGGAGTTTTTCCTAGCCACCGTGCTTCTACACCTGCATTGCTTGCTGTTTGGGGTTTTAGGCTGGGTTTCCGTACAGCACTTTGAGATATCAGATGATGTACGAAGGGCTATATAAATAAATATGATTTTGATTTGATTTGGATGGAGAGGTCTGACCTGGGACTGTGGATGACTGAGTGATGGATGGAGAGGTCTGACCTGGGGCTGTGGATGACTGATGGATGGAGAGGTCTGACCTGGGACTGTGGATGACTGAGTGGTGATGGAGAGGTCTGACCTGGGGCTGTGGATGAGTGAGTGATGATAGAGAGATCTGACCTGGGGCTGTGGATGACTGAGTGGTGATGGAGAGGTCTGACCTGGGGCTGTGGATGACTGAGTGATGATAGAGAGGTCTGACCTGGGGCTGTGGATGACTGAGTGATGATAGAGAGATCTGACCTGGGACTGTGGATGACTGAGTGATGATGGAGAGGTCTGACCTGGGACTGTGGATGACTGAGTGATGATAGAGAGGTCTGACCTGGGGCTGTGGATGACTGAGTGATGATAGAGAGGTCTGACCTGGGGCTGTGGATGACTGAGTGATGATAGAGAGATCTGACCTGGGACTGTGGATGACTGAGTGATGATGGAGAGGTCTGACCTGGGACTGTGGATGACTGAGTGATGATAGAGAGGTCTGACCTGGGGCTGTGGATGACTGAGTGATGATAGAGAGGTCTGACCTGGGGCTGTGGATGACTGAGTGATGATAGAGAGATCTGACCTGGGACTGTGGATGACTGAGTGATGATAGAGAGGTCTGACCTGGGGCTGTGGATGACTGAGTGATGATTGAGAGGTCTGACCTGGGACTGTGGATGACTGAGTGATGATGGAAAGGTCTGACCTGGGGCTGTGGATGACTGAGTGATGATAGAGAGGTCTGACCTGGGACTGTGGATGACTGAGTGATGATAGAGAGGTCTGACCTGTAACAGCAGACACAACATGCCAATCCATTCCACTTGAATGGTTCACAACATGTTGTCCATTCCACTTGAATGGTTCACAACATGCCAGTTCATTCCACTTGAATGGTTCACAACATGCCAGTTCATTCCACTTGAATGGTTCACAACATGCCAGTTCATTCCACTTGAATGGTTCACAACATGCCAGTTCATTCCACTTGAATGGTTCACAACATGCCAGTTCATTCCACTTGAATGGTTCACAACATGCCAGTTCATTCCACTTGAATGGTTCACAACATGCCAGTTCATTCCACTTGAATGGTTCACAACATGCCAGTTCATTCCACTTGAATGGTTCACAACATGCCAGTTCATTCCACTTGAATAGTTCACAACATGCCAGTTCATTCCACTTGAATGGTTCACAACATGCCAGTTCATTCCACTTGAATGGTTCACAACATGCCAGTTCATTCCACTTGAATGGTTCACAACATGCCAGTTCATTCCACTTGAATAGTTCACAACATGCCAGTTCATTCCACTTGAATGGTTCACAACATGCCAGTTCATTCCACTTGAATGGTTCACAACATGCCAGTTCATTCCACTTGAATGGTTCACAACATGTTGTCCATTCCACTTGAATGGTTCACAACATGCCAATCCAATTCATGCGCTTTTGGAGTATTTGACTCTATTTAGTTCTGGGCTTCATTCCAAATGGCACCCTATTCCCTACATAGTGCCCTACGTTTTACCATAGGTGTCTGGTCAAAAGTAGTGCACTACTAGTGCACTGATCACTTGGCTACATAGCTGATGCATGCTGAACTGTCCATTAATCACGGTACTCCATTCTGCTTGTTTATGTTTTATCTGTCGGCCCCAGCCACACTCAGGCTCTGTGTGTAGTTAATCCGACCCTCCCTGCCTAGTCAACGCCATTTTACTTGCTGTTGTTGTGCTAGCTGATTAGCTGTTGTTGTCTCACCTACTGTTTTAGCTACTGTTTTAGCTAGCTCTCCCAATTCAACACCTGTGATTACTGTATGCCTCGCTGTATGTCTCTCTCAAATGTCAATATGCCTTGTATACGGTTGTTCAGGTTAGTTATCATTGTTTTAGTTTACAATGGAGCCCCTAGTTCCACTCTTCATACCCCTGATACCTCCTTTGTCCCACCTCCCACACATGCGGTGACCTCACCCATTACAACCAGCATGTCCAGTGATACAACCTCTCTCATCATCACCCTGTGCCTGGGCTTACCTCCGCTGTACCTGCACCCCACCATACCCCTGTCTGTGCATTATGCCATGAATATATTCTACCATGTCCAGAAATCTGCTCCTTTTATTCTCTGTCCCCAACGCCCTAGGCGACCAGTTTTGATAGCCTTTAGCCGCACCCTCATTCTACTCCTCCTCTGTTCCGCGGGTGATGTAGAGGTAAACCCAGGCCCTGCATGTCCCCAGGCCCCCTCATTTGTTGACTTCTGTGATCGAAAAAGCCTTGGTTTCATGTATGTCAACATCAGAAGCCTACTCCCTAAGTTTGTTTTACTCACTGCTTTAGCACACTCTGCTAACCCTGATGTCCTTAGCGTGTCTGAATCCTGGCTCAGGAAGGCCACCAAAAATTCGGAGATTTCCATACCCAACTATAACATTTTCCGTCAAGATAGAACTGCCAAAGGGGGAGGAGTTGCAGTCTACTGCAGAGATAGCCTGCAAAGTAATGTCATACTTTCCAGGTCCATACCCAAACAGTTCGAACTACTAATTTTGAAAATTACTCTCTCCAGAAATAAGTCTTTCACTGTTGCTGCCTGCTACCGACCCTCCTCAGCTCCCAGCTGTGCCCTGGACACCATTTGTGAATTGATCGCCCCCCATCTAGCTTCAGAGTTTGTTCTGTTAGGTGACCTAAACTGGGATATGCTTAACACCCCGGCAGTCCTACAATCTAAGCTAGATGCCCTCAATCTCACACAAATCATCAAGGAACCCACCAGGTACAACCCTAACTCTGTAATCAAGGGCACCCTCCTAGAGGTCATCGTGACCAACTGGCCCTCCAAATACACCTCCGCTGTCTTCAACCAGGATCTCAGCGATCACTGCCTCATTGCCTGTATCCGCTATGGAGCCGCAGTCAAACGACCACCCCTCATCACTGTCAAACGCTCCCTAAAACACTTCTGTGAGCAGGCCTTTCTAATCGACCTGGCCCAGGTATCCTGGAAGGACATTGACCTCATCCCGTCACTTGAGGATGCCTGGTCATTCTTTAAAAGTAACTTCCTCACCATTTTAGATAAGCATGCTTCGTTCAAAAGAACTAAGAACAGATACAGCCCTTGGTTCACTCCAGACCTGACTGCCCTCGACCAGCACAAAAACATCCTGTGACGGACTGCAATAGCATCGAATAGTCCCCGCGATATGCAACTGTTCAGGGAAGTCAGGAACCAATACACGCAGTCAGTCAGGAAAGCTAAGGCCAGCTTCTTCAGGCAGAGGTTTGCATCCTGTAGCTCCAACTCCAAAAAGTTCTGGGACACTGTGAAGTCCATGGAGAACAAGAGCACCTCCTCCCAGCTGCCTACTGCACTGAGGCTAGGTAACACGGTCACCACCGATAAATCCATGATTATCGAAAACTTCAACAAGCATTTCTCAACGGCTGGCCATGCCTTCCGCCTGGCTACTCCAACCTCGGCCAACAGCTCCGCCCCCCCCCCCCGGAGCTACTCGCTCCAGGTTCTCAATTACCCAAATCCAGATAGCAGATGTTCTGAAAGAGCTGCAAAACCTGGACCCGTACAAATCAGCTGGGCTTGACAATCTGGACCCTCTATTTCTGAAACTATCCGCCACCATTGTCGCAACCCCTATTACCAGCCTGTTCAACCTCTCTTTCATATCGTCTGAGATCCCCAAGGATTGGAAAGCTGCCGCAGTCATCCCCCTCTTCAAAGGGGGAGACACCCTGGACCCAAACTGTTACAGACCTATATCCATCCTGCCCTGCCTATCTAAGGTCTTCGAAAGCCAAGTCAACAAACAGGTCACTGACCATCTCAAATCCCACCGTACCTTCTCCGCTGTGCAATCTGGTTTCCGAGCTGGTCACGGGTGCACCTCAGCCACGCTCAAGGTACTAAACGATATCATAACCGCCATCGATAAAAGACAGTACTGTGCAGTCATCTTCATCGACCTTGCCAAGGCTTTCGACTCTGTCAATCACCATATTCTTATCGGCAGACTCAGTAGCCTCGGGTTTTTCGGATGACTGCCTTGCCTGGTTAACCAATTACTTTGCAGACAGAGTTCAGTGTGTCAAATCGGAGGGCATGCTGTCCGGTCCTCTGGCAGTCTCTATGGGGGTGCCACAGGGTTCAATTCTCGGGCCGACTCTTTTCTCTGTATATATCAATGATGTTGCTCTTGCTGCGGGCGATTCCCTGATCCACCTCTACGCAGACGACACCATTCTATATACTTCCGGCCCGTCCTTGGACACTGTGCTATCTAACCTCCAAATGAGCTTCAATGCCATACAACACTCCTTCCGTGGCCTCCAACTGATCTTAAACACTAGTAAAACCAAATGCATGCTTTTCAACCGTTCGCTGCCTGCACCCGCACGCCTGACCAGCATCGCCACCCTGGATGGTTCCGACCTTGAATATGTGGACATCTATAAGTACCTAGGTGTCTGGCTAGACTGTAAACTCTCCTTCCAGACTCATATCAAACATCTTCAATTGAAAATCAAATCAAGAGTCGGCTTTCTATTCCGCAACAAAGCCTCCTTCACTCACGCCGCCAAACTTACCCTAGTAAAACTGACTATCCTACCGATCCTCGACTTTGGCGATGTCATCTACAAAATGGCTTCCAACACTCTACTCAGCAAACTGGATGCAGTCTATCACAGTGCCATCCGTTTTGTCACTAAAGCACCTTATACCACCCACCACTGCGACTTGTATGCTCTAGTCGGCTGGCCGTCGCTACATATTCGTCGCCAGACCCACTGGCTCCAGGTCATCTACAAGTCCATGCTAGGTAAAGCTCCGCCTTATCTCAGTTCACTGGTCACGATGGCAACACCCATCCGTAGCACGCGCTCCAGCAGGTGTATCTCACTGATCATCCCTAAAGCCAACACCTCATTTGGCCGCCTTTCGTTCCAGTACTCTGCTGCCTGTGACTGGAACGAATTGCAAAAATCGCTGAAGTTGGAGACTTTTATCTCCTCAACCAACTTCAAACATCTGCTATCTGAGCAGCTAACCCATCGCTGCAGCTGTACATAGTCTATCGGTAAACAGCCCACTCATTTTTACCGACCTCATCCCCATACTGTTTTTATTTATTTACTTTTCTGCTCTTTTGCACACCAATATCTCTACCTGTACATGACCATCTGATCATTTATCACTCCAGTGTTAATCTGCAAAATTGTAATTATTCGCCTACCTCCTCATGCCTTTTGCACACAATGTATATAGACTCCTCTACTGTGTTATTGACTTGTTAATTGTTTACTCCATGTGTAACTGTGTTGTCTGTTCACACTGCTATGCTTTATCTT
Organism: Oncorhynchus gorbuscha; assembly: GCF_021184085.1. Taxonomy (NCBI): domain Eukaryota; kingdom Metazoa; phylum Chordata; class Actinopteri; order Salmoniformes; family Salmonidae; genus Oncorhynchus; species Oncorhynchus gorbuscha. The sequence continues at coordinate 165,056 of NW_025745945.1, read as the reverse complement.
GGCCAGGTCGCAGTTGAAAATGAGAACTTGTTCTCAACTAGCCTACCTGGTTAAATAAAGGTGTTCTCAACTAGCCTACCTGGTTAAATAAAGGTGTTCTCAACTAGCCTACCTGGTTAAATAAAGGTGTTCTCAACTAGCCTACCTGGTTAAATAAAGGTAAAATAAAATAAAAAATAAAAAATATAAGGAATAGGGTGTCATAGGACTCTCATTTAAAGTAGTGCACCTGCCATAGGGATCTGGTCTAAATAGTGCACTATATAGGGAATAGGTTGCCATAGGGATCTGGTCTAAAGTAGTGCACTATATAGGGAATAGGTTGCCATAGGGATCTGGTCTAAAGTAGTGCAATATATAGGGAATAGGTTGCCATAGGACTCTCATTTAAAGTAGTGCACTATATAGGGAATAGGTTGCCATAGGGATCTGGTCTAAAGTAGTGCACTATATAGGGAATAGGTTGCCATAGGGATCTGGTCTAAAGTAGTGCACTATATAGGGAATAGGTTGCCATAGGGCTCTGGTCTAAAGTTGTGCACTATATATAGGGAATAGGTTGCCATAGGGATCTGGTCTAAAGTAGTGCACTATATATATAGGGAATAGGTTGCCATAGGGATCTGGTCTAAAGTAGTGCACTATATATATAGGGAATAGGTTGCCATAGGGATCTGGTCTAAAGTAGTGCACTATATATAGGGAATAGGTTGCCATAGGGATCTGGTCTAAAGTAGTGCACTATATATAGGGAATAGGTTGCCATAGGGATCTGGTCTAAAGTAGTGCACTATATATAGGGAATAGGTTGCCATAGGGATCTGGTCTAAAGTAGTGCCCTATATAGGGAATAGGTTGCCATAGGGCTCTGGTCTAAAGTTGTGCACTATATATAGGGAATAGGTTGCCATAGGGATCTGGTCTAAAGTAGTGCACTATATATATAGGGAATAGGTTGCCATAGGGATCTGGTCTAAAGTAGTGCACTATATATATAGGGAATAGGTTGCCATAGGGATCTGGTCTAAAGTAGTGCACTATATATAGGGAATAGGTTGCCATAGGGCTCTGGTCTAAAGTAGTGCACTATGTAGGGAATAGGTTGCAATAGGGATCTGGTCTAAAGTAGTGCACTATATAGGGAATAGGTTGCCATAGGGATCTGGTCTAAAGTAGTGCACTATGTAGGGAATAGAAGAGTACCATTTAGGATGCAGAGCTACATTTTGTCCTGGCTCAGCTCCTTTTAAGACATGAGGTGTTTGACCCCCAGACATTTTTGTCCAGATGATTTGACCCCTGCCCCAGCCCCTGGGCTCTGTACAAGCCTCCAGTGGAGGGTGTAGGAGGGCCCCACCCCAGTTTAGTTCCGTTTGAATGATCCTGGGATATGCAGGACCTCAGGGGGAGGGCGGGGGAGACCAGTGGTTCACCCTGATATCTCTCTCTCCCCCACTCTCTCTCTCCCCCCTCCCTCTCTATCCCTCTCTCTCTCCTTCTCTCTCTCCCTCCCTCTCTCTCTCCCTCTCTCTCTCTCTCCCCCTCCTCCTCTCTATCTCTCTCTCTCCTCTACCTCTCTCTCTCCCCCTCTCTCTCTCTGACCCACTCTCTCTCTCCCCCTCTCCATCTTTCTCTCCACAGGTTGACTGGATAAAGCAGAATCAGCTCTGAGAGTCTCTGCAGACACGCTACACAGAACAGAGTTCTGGTTATCCTCTTCCATCACCCATAGCAACAAGAGACTCTGGAGACACGCTACACAGAACAGAGGGCTGGTTATCCTCTTCCATCACCCATAGCAACAAGAGTCTCTGGAGACACGCTACACAGAACAGAGGGCTAGTTATCCTCTTCCATCACCCATAGCAACAAGAGTCTCTGGAGACACGCTACACAGAACAGAGGGCTGGTTATCCTCTTCCATCACCCATAGCAACAAGAGTCTCTGGAGACACGCTACACAGAACAGAGGGCCGGTTATCCTCTTCCATCACCCATAGCAACAAGAGTCTCTGGAGACACGCTACACAGAACAGAGGACCGGTTATCCTCTTCCATCACCCATAGCAACAAGAGTCTCTGGAGACACGCTACACAGAACAGAGGACCGGTTATCATCTTCCATCACCCATAGCAACAAGGGTCTCTGGAGACACGCTACACAGAACAGAGGACTGGTTATCCTCTTCCATCACCCATAGCAACAAGGGTCTCTGGAGACACGCTACACAGAACAGAGGGCTGGTTATCCTCTTCCATCACCCATAGCAACAAGAGACTCTGGAGACACGCTACACAGAACAGAGGGCTGGTTATCCTCTTCCATCACCCATAGCAACAAGAGTCTCTGGAGACACGCTACACAGAACAGAGGGCTGGTTATCCTCTTCCATCACCCATAGCAACAAGAGTCTCTGGAGACACGCTACACAGAACAGAGGGCTAGTTATCCTCTTCCATCACCCATAGCAACAAGGGTCTCTGGAGACACGCTACACAGAACAGAGGGCTGGTTATCCTCTTCCATCACCCATAGCAACAAGAGGTCTCTGGAGA
>NW_025745945.1:115000-160000 GCF_021184085.1 Oncorhynchus gorbuscha | reverse complement strand
AGCACTGTGGTCCACACATACACTGAGACTGGGCCCTGAGAGCACTGTGGTCCACACATACACTGAGACTGGGCCCTGGGAGCACTGTGGTCCACACATACACTGAGACTGGGCCCTGAGAGCACTGTGGTCCACACATACACTGAGACTGGGCCCTGAGAGCACTGTGGTCCACACATACACTGAGACTGGGCCCTGAGAGCACTGTGGTCCACACATACACTGAGACTGGGCCCTGAGAGCACTGTGGTCCACACATACACTGAGACTGGGCCCTGACAGCACTGTGTGTGTGTGTGTGTGTGTGTGTGTGTGTGTGTGTGTGTGTGTGTGTGTGTGTGTGTGTGTGTGTGTGTGTGTGTGTGTGTGTGTGTGTGTGTGTGTGTGTGTGTGTGTGTGTGTGTGTGTCTCTCCTCCTACTACTAGCAGTAAGGAATGTGTTGATTTAAACTACTCCCTCCTTGGGCCTTACATTAGATTGTGTTATAGAGACATGTCTGGACACTTAGCTAATTCACTTAACACTGAGGAGATATTAACAGTCCTGAGGAGATAGTGACTGTACTGACTGTAGTGACTGTACTGAGGAGATAGTACCAGTCCAGAGGAGATTACCAGTCCAGTACCTGTCCTGAGGAGATAGTACCAGTCCAGTGGAGATAGTACCAGTCCAGAGGAGATAGTGACTGTACTGAGGAGATAGTACCAGTCCAGAGGAGATAGTACCAGTCCTGAGGAGATAGTACCAGTCCTGAGGAGATAGTACCAGTCCAGAGGAGATAGTACCAGTCCAGAGGAGATAGTACCAGTCCTGAGGAGATAGTACCTGTCCTGAGGAGATTGTACCAGTCCAGAGGAGATAGTACCAGTACAGATGAGATAATACCAGTCCAGAGGAGATAGTACCAGTCCTGAGGAGATAGTAACAGTCCTGAGGAGATAGTGAATAGCCAATAGAGGACCGAGCCTGACAACACTGAGGAGATAGTGACTGTACTGAGGAGATAGTAACAGTCCAGATGAGATATTATTAACAGTCCTGAGGAGATAGTACCAGTCCTGAGGAGATAGCAACAGTCCAGAGGAGATTGTACCAGTCCAGAGGAGATAGCAACAGTCCAGAGGAGATAGCAACAGTCCAGATGAGATATTATTAACAGTCCTGAGGAGATAGCAACAGTCCAGAGGAGATAGCAACAGTCCAGAGGAGATAGCAACAGTCCAGAGGAGATAGTAACAGTCCTGAGGAGATAGTACCAGTCCAGAGGAGATAGCAACAGTCCAGAGGAGATAGCAACAGTCCAGATGAGATATTATTAACAGTCCTGAGGAGATAGTACCAGTCCTGAGGAGATAGCAACAGTCCAGAGGAGATTGTACCAGTCCAGAGGAGATAGCAACAGTCCAGAGGAGATAGCAACAGTCCAGATGAGATATTATTAACAGTCCTGAGGAGATAGTAACAGTCCTGAGGAGATAGTAACAGTCCTGAGGAGATAGTACCAGTCCAGAGGAGATAGTAACAGTCCTGAGGAGATAGCAACAGTCCAGAGGAGATAGCAACAGTCAGAGGAGATAGCAACAGTCCAGAGGAGATAGTAACAGTCCTGAGGAGATAGTACCAGTCCAGAGGAGATAGCAACAGTCCAGAGGAGATAGCAACAGTCCAGATGAGATATTATTAACAGTCCTGAGGAGATAGTACCAGTCCAGAGGAGATAGCAACAGTCCAGAGGAGATAGCAACAGTCCAGAGGAGGTAGTAACAGTCATGAGGAGGTAGTAAAAGTCCTGAGGAGATACTAACAGATACTAACAGTCCAGAGGAGATAGCAACAGTCCTAGGGAGATAACAACAGTCCTGAGGAGATAGCAACAGTCCAGAGGAGATAATGAATAGCCCATAGAGTACTGGGCCTGAGAAAACTAGTGAATATAGTAACTTTAAGTTGCTTTGGACAGACAGACAGACAGACAGACAGACAGACAGACAGACAGACAGACAGACAGACAGACAGACAGACAGACAGACAGACAGACAGACAGACAGACAGACAGACAGACAGACAGACAGACAGACAGACAGACAGACACCGTCAACAGATATCAAGCATATCACAGGAAACTGCCCAGGCGGACAGAGAGAGCGAGAGCGCGAGAGCTAGAGCGAGAGCGAAAGAGAGCGAGTGCGAGAGAGCGAGAGAGAGCGAGAGAGAGCCAGAGAGAGCCAGAGAGAGCGAGAGCAACAGAGAGCGAGAGAGAGAGAGAGCGAGCGTGAGAGAGCGAGAGAGCGAGAGATCGAGAGAGAGTGAGAGAGAGAGCGAGAGCAAGAGAGAGCAAGAGAGAGAGCGATAGAGAGAGAGCGAGAGAGAGAGAGAGGGAGAGGGGGGGGGGAACAGAGAGAGAGCGAGAGCAAGAGAGAGGGAGGGGGGGAACAGAGAGAGAGAGAGAGCGAGAGGAGAGAGGGAGAGCGAGAGAGAGAGGGAGAGGGGGACGAGAGAGAGGAGGGGGACAGAGAGAGAGAGAGCGAGAGATCGAGAGAGAGCGAGAGCGAGAGAGAGCGAGAGATCGAGAGAGAGCGAGAGAGAGAGAGCGAGAGAGCGAGAGAGAGCGAGAGGGGGGGAACAGAGAGAGGGAGGGGGGACAGAGAGAGAGAGAGCAAAAAAGAGGCAAAGTGACTGAATTCCCATAGACCCTATGACCCACATCTCCCACATCCCAAACACACACACAACCGTTGCCTGTGCCCTTGGGACAGACGGGTCTGGAGGGCCTCATTATAGATGTGGATTAATGTCACTGAGACTTTTCATGCTCTTAGAGATCTGTGTGTGTGTGTGTGTGTGTGTGTGTGTGTGTGTGTGTGTGTGTGTGTGTGTGTGTGTGTGTGTGTGTGTGTGTGTGTGTGTGTGTGTGTGTGTGTGTGTGTGTGTGTGTGTGTGTGTGTGTGTGTGTGTGTGTGTGTGTAGGGGTTAGATGAGAGGGTCTGGAGTGGAGTGTTGATTGTGGTTCAGGGATTTAGGACTTTTAATTAAAAGTTGGCACAGTGAATGTCTGTGTGTGTTCAGTTTGAAGCCATGACTTCCTCAGTCCCATGTGGTCCAGTGATCATGTGTTCAGTTTGAAGCCATGACTTCCCCAGTCCTATCTGGTCCAGTGATCATGTGTTCAGTTTGAAGCCATGACTTCCCCAGTCCTATCTGGTCCAGTGATCATGTGTTCAGTTTGAAGCCATGACTTCCCCAGTCCCATCTGGTCCAGTGATCACACAGTACATTCTCGGGCTAACCAGTCCGTAGCACAGGGCCAGGCCTCCCGAGTGGCGCAGTGGTCTAATCAACCAATGTTACGGCGCACAATTGGCCCAGCGTCATCCGGGTTAGGGAAGGGTTTGGCCGGCAGGGGTATCCTTGTCCCATCGCGCACTAGCGACCCCTGTGGTGGGCAGGGTGCAGTGCACGCTGACACGGTCACCAGGTGTACAGTGTTTCCTCCTACACATTGGCGCGGCTGGCTTCCGGGTTAAGTGGGCATTGTGTCAAGAAGCAGTGCGGCCTGGTTGGGTTGTGTTTCGGAGGATGCACGGCTCTCGACCTTCTCCTCTCCCGAGTCCACGGCTCTGGACCTTCTCCTCTCCCGAGTCCACGGCTCTCGACCTTCTCCTCTTCCGAGTCCACGGCTCTCGACCTTCTCCTCTCCCGAGTCCACGGCTCTGGACCTTCTCCTCTCCCGAGTCCACGGCTCTCGACCTTCTCCTCTCCCACGTCCACGGCTCTCGACCTTCTCCTCTCCTGAGTCCACGGCTCTCGACCTTCTCCTCTCCCGAGTCCGTACGGGACTTTCAGCGGCGACAAAAGACTGGACCAATTGGACGCCACGAAATTGGGGAGAAAAAATGGGTAAAAAAATAAGAAAATATTTACAATTTAAATAACAAAAAAATCCACCACATGGCAAAATGTGTTAAATTTAAAACTTACATTTTTCTCTCCTCCGTCAAGAGGGGGGTCACAAAATAATGTTTCCCTCTTGGTGTGGAGGACCCGCAACCAAATCTCTTAGGGGTCATGCCAACCTGTTGATTGTCCCTCCCTGGGGGCTTGGGTGGATTGGCTATATGGGAATTCTGGCAAACGCCATAAGGCAAGGACCATCATTGATTGGGGTGGGATTTTAAATTTACAAAAATAATATTTGTAATATATATTTACAGAAATAACTTGAGCAATTTCTCTGTTGCCATAATAATCTATACTGAGCATTTGGCTGACCAGTAAGTAAAGACCGGACCACTTTTCTGATTGGCTGAGCTGAGGCGGCACAAATTCACCTTCAAATGGTGCGTTCGTAAATTCGCTCTGGCTATCTATTCCAATGTCAGAGTGTGCCAGAGAGCAGAATGACTGATGAATTTACTATTAACACTTAACATCGGCTGAATATGACCTGTGTCAGTAAACAGCCGGCAAAACAAAGTAATTCAGTTGTTGACGACAGCACAGTTACAGTCACCAACGCTCTGCATAACATGAAAACAGCTTAATCAGCTCTGCTCAGGCAAGTCAAATGGTCCGAGTGAGGTGTTCTCTCATTTGTGTCTGGAAGTAGCTAGCAAACTAGCCGACTTTGGGTTTGTTGTACATGGTGTCAGATTCCGCTCTGGGTCATTCGTAAATGCAGAGTATTGTCAGATTGTCCGTTTGTAAATTCCAGCCGTTTTGTAGTGTTCTGACCTCTCGGAGCGTGAATTTACGAACGCACCATAAATCAAAACGCGCATCATGATCTGAGTGAGACCTGCTGCTCTGACGCTCTGAGATTTCAGTTTCCATTGAACCCATCTGAACAGTAGGTTAAAGTTATCTTAACGTGCCATAGGCCTATTTGAAGTCTCAGTCTAGTGACTGTTGAATTAGTACAGCGCCTCAATCATTACATTTACATTACATTACATTTGAGTCATTTAGCAGACGCTCTTATCCAGAGCGACTTACAAATTGGAATAATACCGTGACACATAACATATCTGTTATCATCCTCTTCTACCACTTCAACAAATCTTTACCAAACATTCATTTTTTGTCCCTCCCTTCTCTTTATTTTCAACTCTCCGTGTCGCAGCTTTTCTCTTATTGAATTGGACGTTGTCTTTTTTTCCTCCGTGAATCGACGTTAACTTGTTCTGCCCATTCCCAAAAGCATTTGGAGATTGGCATGTTTAGGGTTATGCAGTAATGCCAGATAGCCTAAAATAATGAAAGAAAACCACAATGTAACCTATATATATATATGAATTGCACAATAATGATACCATTTCTGTATTTTTCACGGTATTGTTTTCTCTTTATTCAACCCACCCGCCCTTCATCCACACAATATTCCGTGACCCTCAACCTGCTCGCCCCGTGGATATAACCGTGGGGACTGCGGGTTATGAGCCAACGTGCGCATCACTAGATCACAGTCGCCCGTCGGGGAAAGTGAATGAAGGCAGCCAGGACGAGACATTTTACTGACTCCCCATTCCAGGTGTTGCCTACAATGTCTAGGGGCTAGATGAAGGACGGAGGTCCGCCCCTCTTCTTCCTCTCTCCCTATCCCTCTATCCATCCCTACATCCAGGGTAGGGCAGGCTACAGGGGGCAGGGCTCCACTCGCAGGGGAGACCAGAGGGGAGGCGCATCGCCGGAGACCCGCTCAAACCCTCTCCTGACACAGACAGACGGACGGACGGACGGACGGAGGCAGGAGGCATATGCTGAAGCAAACAGTTGTGCGCTCGCTCTCCGATGTGAGTCGATTTCAGAAAATAAAACGCAACTTTTTGGTTGCAAGACCCGCGGAGTTCTATTCCAAGACGGTGGATCCGTTTGTTTATGCGAGTGGATTTTCTTTGGAAGGAATAACGTTTTCATTTGAATATAAACTATATTTTTTTGATAAACTATAAACTACTTTTTTTTTACCCCGTTATATCGAGCAGCAGTGAACTCCGGAAGAGTTGATACGGACAGTCAGGATGTCCCATATCTCCGTCAACGACCACCTGGAGGGGATTCTATCAGACTTCGAAGGTAAGCGCCTCTCTGTCTGTCCCACGCAGACTAATACACGTTCAAAACATAAAGCGGTTGAATCAACATAAAACGTCGTCTGAAGTGAATGGGATACTTTGATTTTAACCTGTAGGCTACTTCAAGAGCACTCTGATTTTTTACACTGCATTTTAGGGGGGCAACGTGCTTTGGCTTCGGGAAAGCGTCATAGAGAGGAAATGCAGTTTTCTCATGTTTTCCTCCCTCTGGCAGTATCAGAGTCAGTGTAGTGTGTAATAATCAGACGGTGCAGGGAGTCTCAGCAGTGATTAGTGTGTGATAATCAGACGGTACAGGGAGTCTCAGCAGTGATTAGTGTGTGATAATCAGACGGTACAGGGAGTCTCAGCAGTGATTAGTGTGTGATAATCAGACGGTACAGGGAGTCTCAGCAGTGATTAGTGTGTGATAATCAGACGGTACAGGGAGTCTCAGCAGTGATTAGTGTGTGATAATCAGACGGTACAGGGAGTCTCAGCAGTGATTAGTGTGTGATAGGTACAGGGAGTCTCAGCAGTGATTAGTGTGTGATAATCAGACGGTACAGGGAGTCTCAGCAGTGATTAGTGTGTGATAATCAGACGGTACAGGGAGTCTCAGCAGTGATTAGTGTGTGATAATCAGACGGTACAGGGAGTCTCAGCAGTGATTAGTGTGTGATAATCAGACGGTACAGGGAGTCTCAGCAGTGATTAGTGTGTGATAATCAGACGGTACAGGGAGTCTCAGCAGTGATTAGTGTGTGATAATCAGACGGTGCAGGGAGTCTCAGCAGTGATTAGTGTGTGATAATCAGACGGTACAGGGAGTCTCAGCAGTGATTAGTGTGTGATAATCAGACGGTACAGGGAGTCTCAGCAGTGATTAGTGTGTGATAATCAGACGGTACAGGGAGTCTCAGCAGTGATTAGTGTGTGATAATCAGGCGGTACAGGGAGTCTCAGCAGTGATTAGTGTGTGATAATCAGACGGTACAGGGAGTCTCAGCAGTGATTAGTGTGTGATAATCAGACGGTACAGGGAGTCTCAGCAGTGATTAGTGTGTGATAATCAGACGGTACAGGGAGTCTCAGCAGTGATTAGTGTGTGATAGGTACAGGGAGTCTCAGCAGTGATTAGTGTGTGATAATCAGACGGTACAGGGAGTCTCAGCAGTGATTAGTGTGTGATAATCAGACGGTGCAGGGAGTCTCAGCAGTGATTAGTGTGTGATAATCAGACGGTACAGGGAGTCTCAGCAGTGATTAGTGTGTGATAATCAGACGGTGCAGGGAGTCTCAGCAGGTATAGAGACAGGTTATGTCAACTCAGCGGTGTGGGGGAAGCTACTCTGAAAACACTTTACCTAGCTAACACAAATACTCCTTTTCAAGTCAGAATTAGGCAGATCTGATGCAGAAAAATAAAGGGATTTATTGCCTACTTTTTGCCTATATTTTATTTTATATTTAAAAAAAAATAGTTTGTAGTTCCAATAGTTAGTTACACCACTACGTGGCAAAACAGTAATTGACTACTGAAAACACGAGCTGGATTAGAATTGAGTTCAACTACTACCAAGCTACTTCAACATGTAGTTTAATGACGAGTTGAACTACATGAACCTCACCACTTGGGCAGCAGATAGCCTAGTGGTTAGAGCGTTGGGTCAGTAACTGAAAGGTTGCTGGGTCGAATCTCCGAGCTGACCAGATAAAAATCAGTCCTTCTTCCTGAACAAGGCAGTTCACCCACTGTTCCAAGGCTGTCATTGTAAATAAGAATTTGTTCTTAACTGACTTGTCTAGTTAAAAAAAGCTAAAATAAACTCCCCAACTCACTTAGTTTAGAGGAGGAGTAGTGGTGCTCCTGACACGGTAGGAGCCCAGACCTAATAAACTTAACCCCCTGATCAACAAGACCCCACTCTAATAGGTCTGCTCTCTGGCCCAGGAGATAGATATATAGATCATGACACAAATATGCACAGCACTGCACCCCATATGTGTCTGCTCTGTAGTTGTGGGCTAATACACATCACTCTGTAGTTGTGGGCTAATACACATCACTCTGTAGTTGTGGGCTAATACACATCACTCTGTGTTAGTGGGCTAATACACATCACTCTGTAGTTGTGTTCGTGGGCTAATACACATCACTCTGTGTTAGTGGGCTAATACACATCACTCTGTAGTTGTGTTAGTGGGCTAATACACATCACTCTGTAGTTGTGGGCTAATACACATCACTCTGTAGTTGTGTCATGGAACTCTCTTTGTCTCTCCTCTCTCTCTGTCTCTCCTATCTCTCCCTTTGTCTCTCCTCTCTCTGTCTCTCCTATCTCTCTCTTTGTCTCTCCTCTCTCTGTCTCTCCTATCTCTCCCTTTGTCTCTCCTATCTCTCTGTCTCTCCTATCTCTCCCTTTGTCTCACCTATCTCTCTATCTCTCATTTTCTCTCCCTCTCTCTCTTTCGTCATTCCTGGGCTCAGTTTAGACAGGTGTTGATTTGAGGCCCTAAACAAATTAGCTTAGCCTCTGGCTGGCCTGTGATATAGTCAGTGATTACATGTGTGTTGTAGTGTGTGTTGTAGTGTGGAACAGCACCCTCCTGTTTCCTCTGGGTTAGGTGTCACAGTGGAACAGCACCCTCCTGTTTCCTCTGGGTTAGGTGTCACAGTGGAACAGCACTTCCCTGTTTCCTCTGGGTTAGGTGTCACAGTGGAACAGCACTCCCCTGTTTCCTCTGGGTTAGGAACAGCACTCCCCTGTTTATTCTGGGTTAGGTGTCACAGTGGAACAGCACTCCCCTGTTTCCTCTGGGTTAGGTGTCACAGTGGAACAGCACTCCCCTGTTTCCTCTGGGTTAGGTGTCACAGTGGAACAGCACTCCCCTGTTTCCTCTGGGTTAGGTGTCACAGTGGAACAACACTCCCCTGTTTCCTCTGGGTTAGGTGTCACAGTGGAACAGCACCCCCTGTTTCCTCTGGGTTAGGTGTCACAGTGGAACAACACTCCCCTGTTTCCTCTGGGTTAGGTGTCACAGTGGAACAGCACCCCCTGTTTCCTCTGGGTTAGGTGTCACAGTGGAACAGCACTCCCCTGTTTCCTCTGGGTTAGGTGTCACAGTGGAACAGACAGCACTCCCCTGTTTCCTCTGGGTTAGGTGTCACAGTGGAACAGCACCCCCTGTTTCCTCTGGGTTAGGTGTCACAGTGGAACAGCACTCCCCTGTTTCCTCTGGGTTAGGTGTCACAGTAGAACAGCACCCCCTGTTTCCTCTGGGTTAGGAACAGAACTCCCCTGTTTCCTCTGGGTTAGGTGTCACAGTGGAACAGCACCCCCTGTTTCCTCTGGGTTAGGAACAGCACTCCCCTGTTTCCTCTGGGTTAGGTGTCACAGTGGAACAGCACCCCCTGTTTCCTCTGGGTTAGGTGTCACAGTAGAACAGCACCCCTGTTTCCTCTGGGTTAGGAACAGCACTCCCCTGTTTCCTCTGGGTTAGGTGTCACAGTGGAACAGCACCCCCTGTTTCCTCTGGGTTAGGTGTCACAGTGGAACAGCACCCTCCTGTTTCCTCTGGGTGAGGTGTCACAGTGGAACAGCACCCCCTGTTTCCTCTGGGTTAGGTGTCACAGTAGAACAGCACCCCCTGTTTCCTCTGGGTTAGGTGTCACAGTGGAACAGCACCCCCCTGTTTCCTCTGGGTTAGGTGTCACAGTGGAACAGCACTCCCCTGTTTCCTCTGGGTTAAGTGTCACAGTGGAACAGCACCCCCCTGTTTCCTCTGGGTTAGGTGTCACAGTGGAACAGCACTCCACTGTTTCCTCTGGGTTAGGTGCCACAGTGGAACAGCACTCCACTGTTTCCTCTGGGTTAGGTGCCACAGTGGAACAGCACTCCCCTGTTGCCTGCCACCCTAGACCCACTTCAATTTGTATACCGCCCCAACAGGTCTACAGATGACACAATCGCCATCACACTGCACACTGCCCAATCCCATCTGAACAAAAATAATACCTATGTAAGAATGCTGTTCATTGACTACAGCTCAGCATTCAACACCATAGTTCCCTCTAAGCTCATCATCAAGCTGGAGGCCCTGGGTCTCAACCCCACCCTTTGCAACTGGGTCCTGGACTTCCTGACGGGCCGCACCCAGGTGGAGAAGTTAGGAAACAACACCTCGACTTCACTGACTCTCAACACTGGGGCCCCACAAGGGTGTGTGCTCAGCCCCCTGCTGTACTCCTTGTTCACCCATGACTGCGTGGCCACGCACGCCTCCAACTCAATCATCAAGTTTGCAGACGACACATCAATAGTGGGCTTGGTCACCAACAATGACAAGACGGCCTACAGGGAGGAGGTGAGGGCACTCGGAGTGTGGTGTCAGGAAAACAACCTCTCACTCAATATCAACAAATCAAAGGAGATGATCGTGGGCTTCAGGGAACAGCAGAGGGAGCACCCCCCTATCCACATCGATGGAACAGTAGTGGAGAAGGTGGAAAGTTTTTAAGTTCCTCTGCGTACACATCACAGACAAACTGAAAAGGTCCACCAACACAGACAGTGTGGTGAAGAAGGCGCAACGGCACCTATTCAACCTCAGGAGGCTGAAGAAATTCGGCTTGTCACCAAAAGCACTCACAAACTTCTACAGATGCACAATCGAGAGCATCCTGTTGGGCTGTATCACAGCCTGGTACGGCAACTGCACCGCCTTCGACCGTAAGGCTCTCCAGAGGGTAGTGAGGTCTGCACAACGCATCACCGGGGGCAAACTACCTGCCCTCCACGACACCTACAGCACACGATGTCACAGGAAGGCCGAGAAGATCATCAAGGACAACAACCACCCGAGCCACTGCCTGTTCACCCTGCTATCATCCAGAAGGAGAGGTCAGTACAGGTGCATCACAGCTGAGACCGAGAGACTGAAGAACAGCTTCTATCTCAAGGCCATCAGACTGTTAAACAGCAATCAGAGAAGCTGCTGCCTACACTGAGACCCAATCACTGGACACTTCACTAACACAGAGAGGCTGCTGCCTACACTGAGACCCAATCACTGGACACTTCACTAACACAGAGAGGCTGCTGCCTACACTGAGACCCAATCACTGGACACTTCACTAACACAGAGAGGCTGCTGCCTACACTGAGACCCAATCACTGGACACTTTATTAAATCGGTCACAAGTCACTTTAAACAATACCACTTTAAATAATGGCACTTTAATAATGTTTACATATCCTACATTACTCATATCATGTATATACTGTACTCTATACCATCTACTGCATCTTGCCCTATGCTGCTCGGCCATCGCTCATCCATATACCTGCATGTACATATTCTCTTTCACCCCTTTAGATTTGTGTGTATTAGGTAGTTGTTGGGAATTGTTAGATTACTTGTTAGATGTTACTGCACTGCTGGAACTAGAAGCACAAGCATTTTGATACACTCGCATTAACATCTGCTAACCATGTATATGTGACCAATACAATTTGATTTAATTTGATTTAATCAATAGGAGGTGAGATGTAAAACTGGCCTTAGATCAGTTTATGGGGTCAACCAAGAGAGTTGACCCTGCTATTCCTTAATTTATAGATGACAGTCCTTCTTCCTAAACCTAATAAGCATAGCCAGGCTAAACCTAATGAGGTTTGCTGATTTAAAATCGTTGGCAAATGTTAGTCTCTGCTAGCGTGATGCTAATAGTTAAAGACTAAACAGATTAGAGGTTGGGTAGCAGGCCAGGCTAAGCTAGGCTAAGCTAGGCTAGGCTAGGCTACCCCCCTTAGTTACAACAACACACAAGGCTACATCTGTCTCTACTGCTGTGGAGTCACCTCTTTGAACACAGGCACGCATGTACACACACACACTCTCTCTCTCTCTCTCTCTCTCTCTCTCTCTCTCTCTCTCTCTCTCTCTCTCTCTCTCTCTCTCCGTCTCTCCCTCTGTCTCTCCAGAGGCCAAATCGTCCGATCTTCTCCTATCCAACAGATGTTTCAGATCATTTCACTTTGCCTCCTTGTTTGGTGGCCATGTTTATTTGAATGGAGAGATACAACAAACTCTGTCTTCAACTCAACTATCTCTTTTAGAACCAGTTTAAATACTCATTCTTTCTCCTCAACCATCTCTTTTAGAACCAGTTTATACACTCATTCTTTCTCCTCAACGATCTCTTTTAGAACCAGTTTAAACACTCATTCTTTCTCCTCAACGATCTCTTTTAGAACCAGTTTAAACACTCATTCTTTCTCCTCAAACGATCTCTTTTAGAACCAGTTTAAACACTCGTTCTTTCTCCTCAAACGATCTCTTTTAGAACCAGTTTAAACACTCGTTCTTTCTCCTCAACGATCTCTTTTAGAACCAGTTTAAACACTCGTTCTTTCTCCTCAACGATCTCTTTTAGAACCAGTTTAAACACTCGTTCTTTCTCCTCAAACGATCTCTTTTAGAACCAGTTTAAACACTCGTTCTTTCTCCTCAACGATCTCTTTTAGAACCAGTTTAAACACTCGTTCTTTCTCCTCAACGATCTCTTTTAGAACCAGTTTAAATACTTGTTCTTTCTCCTCAAATGATCTCTTTTAGAACCACTGCCAACATACATTCTTTCTCCTCTGTGTGGTGTAATGTGTGTGGAGTCCCAGCCAACTAGGTATTCAGTGTCAGATGAGATGCGACAGCCTCAAATTCAATTTGTTGACAGGGAGCCATTGTGGTGCTGACTGCTGTGGCTGTAGCTGAGCATCAGGGGCTGTTCTGTCTTGTGCCCAGTCCAATTAGTAACCTGTTCAATCACATCTATGTCCCCCAGGCAAGGGGAAACATGTGACTCAGGGTAGAAGTAGCAAAATGTTCATCAAGATTGTTCAAAGGTTTAAAAAAAAGATTTGAATAAATGCAACAGTTGGACAAACTTTTAGAATGTTTTTAAATCTCGCAGATATTAACTGAATTATAGCACATAAAAAACATTGTACTGGCACGGACAAATAAGGCGTTCTGGTTTGGTGAAAAATACGGTTTACAATTATTGGTAAAATTAAAAAAAAATGTCTTCTTCTGTCACGGGTGTGACACTGGCCAGGGTGTGACATGGGTTTATATGTTGTATTTCGTATTGGTGTTTGTATTAATTGGGAGTGTGTATTATTAGGGGTGTGTCTAGTTAGGCTTGGCTGCCTGAGGCGATTCCTAATTGGAGTCAGCTGATTCTAGTTGTCTCGGATTGGGAACCGTATTTAGGTAGCCTGAGTGCGCGTTGTATTTCGTGGGTGATTGTACCTGTCTCTGTGTTAGTCACCAGATAGGCTGTAATTAGTTTCACTCGTTTGTTGTTTTCTTCTTCCGTTATTTCATGTACCGTAATAGCTTCATTAAAAGTCATGAGTAACCTACACGCTGCATTTCGGTCTGACTTTCTACAAACAACAGACTAAGATCATTACAGAATCACCCACCACGATTCACAGACCGAGCAGCGTGTGAACTGGCAGGAGCTAAAGGAGGACGATATGGACGGCAGAAGCAGGGATTATACGACGTGGGAAGAAATCGACAGGTGGGCGTCCGACCCAGAGCGAGTGCAAGAGCCCGCCTGGGATTCCCTACAGCAATGCGAGGAGGGCTATACACGGATGGAATCGAAAAGGAGAGCACGGCTATACAGAGCGAAAAACGTAGGTAAGGGGGAAAGCGCAGAGAGAGAGTGGCAGAGTCAGGAGTCAGACCTGAGCCTACTCTCCCTGTTAATTGTGAGGAGCAGCAATATGAGGACTTCTGGTCTTGGGAGATGATATTAGACGGAAAAGGACCCTGGGCGCAGCCGGGAGAATATCGCCGTCCCAAGGAGGAAATAGAAGTAGCTAAAGCGGTGAGGCGTGAGTATGAGGAGGCAGCACTGCGACGCGGTTGGAAACCAGAAAGTCACCCCAAAAAATTTATTGGGGGGGGCTAAAAGGGAGAATAGTTATGCCAGGTAGGAAACCTGCGCATACTCCCTGTGCTCACCGTTGGGCTAGAGAGACCGGGCAGGCACCGTGTTATGCTATGGAGCGCACGGTGTTTCCAGTGCGGGTGCAGAGCCAGCTGCGACTTATACCAGCTCTTCCTATTGGCCGGGCTAGAGTGGGCATCGAGCCAGGTAAGCTTGGGCAGGCTCGGTGCTCAAGAGCTCCAGTGCGCCTGCACGGTCCGGTCTATCCAGAGCCACCTATACACACCAGTCCTCCGGTAGCAGCTCCCCGCACCAGGCTTCCTGTGCGTGTCCTCGCGCCAGTACCACCAGTTCCAGCACCACGCACCAGGCCTCCAGTGCGCCTCGCCTGTTCAGCTCAGCCAGAGCCTTTCTCCTCTCCTGCGCTGCCGGAGTCTCCTGTCTGCCCAGCACCACCAGTGCTCCCAGTCGGCCCAGCGCGTCCAGTGCGCATCGCCTGTTCAGCACAGCCAGTGCTTTTCTCCTCTCCTGCGCTGCCGGAGTCTCCTGTCTGCCCAGCGCCGCCAGTCGGCCCAGCGTCACCAGTCTGCCAGGATCCACCAGAAGTGCCAGTCTGCCAGGATCCGCCAGAAGTGCCAGTCTGCCAAGATCTTCTAGATCGGCCAGACAACCTTAATCATCCAGGTCCACCAGCCAGCCAGGATTTACCGGAGCCTACTACCTGCCTGAGCTTCCTCTCAGTACTGAGCTTCCTCTCTGTACTGGGCTCCCTCTCTGTACTGAGCTTCCTCTCAGTACCGGGCTCCCTCTCAGTGCTGGGCTCCCTCTCAGTGCCGGGCTTACCCTCAGTACCGGGCTTCCCCTCAGTACCGGGCTGCTTCGGTCCCGGGCTGCCCCTCTGTCCCGGGCTGCCCCTCTGTCCCGGGCTGCCCCTCTGTCCCAGGCTGCCCCTCTATCCCGAGTTGCCCCTCTGTCCCGAGTTGCCCCTCTGTCCCGAGTTGCCCCTCTGTCCCGAGTTGCCCCTCTGTCCCGAGCTGCCCCTCGGTCCCGAGCTGCCCCTCGGTCCCGAGCTGCCCCTCAGTTATGTGGGGATCAGGGTGAGGACTATTCAGCCATGGTCGGCGGAGAAGGTGGATTATCCTAGGACGCGAAGGGGAGGAACTAGGACATTTATGGAGTGGGGTCCACGTCCCGAGCCAGAACCGCCACCATGGACAGACGCCCACCCGGACCCTCCCTATGCTCTTGAGGTGCGTCCCGGAGTCTGCACCTTAGGGGGGGTTCTGTCACGCCTTGGTCATTGTATCTTGTGTTTTTGTTATATGTTTGGTTAGGCCAGGGTGTGACATGGGTTTATATGTTGTATTTCGTATTGGGGTTTGTATTAATTAGGAGTATGTATTAGTAGGGGTGTGTCTAGTTAGGCTTGGCTGCCTGAGGCGATTCCTAATTGGAGTCAGCTGATTCTCGTTGTCTCGGATTGGGAACCGTATTTAGGTAGCCTGAGTGCGCGTTGTATTTGGTGGGTGATTGTACCTGTCTCTGTGTTAGTCACCAGATAGGCTGTAATTAGTTTCACTCGTTTGTTGTTTTCTTCTTCCGTTATTTCATGTACCGTATTAGCTTCATTAAAAGTCATGAGTAACCTACACGCTGCATTTCGGTCTGACTTTCTACAAACAACAGACGAAGATCATTACATCTTCTAATGCTGTAATTTGTTTCATGTTATTGTTTTCATACTTCGTGATAAGATAAAGATATATATGTGCCTTATTTGCATATACTATACCGGTTTTTTTGGGGGGGCAATGACCAAATATCCCATTATGTCAAAGCGGAATTATTTTTTCCCTGAATTTTTACAGATTAATAACAAAATGTAGAGCTGAAATGTCTTGAATATTCAGCCTCGTTGTTATGGAAACGCCTAAATAAATTCACGAGTAATAATGTGCTTAACATGTCGCATAATAAGTTGAGTTGACTCACTCTTGTGTGCAATAATAGTGTTTAACATGAGTTTTGATTGACTTCCTCATCTCTGTACCCCACACATATATAATTATCTGTAAGGTCCCTCAGTCGAGCAGTGAATTTCAAACACAGATTCAACCACAAAGACTGGGGAGGTTTTCCAATGCCTCGCAAAGAAGGGCCCCTGATGGTAGATGGGTAAAAATAAAATAAAAAGCAGACGTTGAATATCCCTTTGAACATGGTGAAGTTATTAGTCACACTTTAGATGGTGTATCAATACACCCAGTCACTACAAAGATACAGGCGTCCTTCAGAACTCAGTTGCCGGAGAGGAAGGAAACCACTCAGTGATTTCACCATGAGGTCAATGGTGACTTTAAAAACAGTTACAGAGTTTAATGGCTGTGATAAGAGAAAACTGAGGATGGATCAACAACATTGTAGTTACTCCACAATACTAACCTAAATGACAGGGTGAAAAGAAGGAAGCCTGTACAGAATAAAAAATATTCCAAAACATGCATCCTGTTTGCAACAAGCCACTAAAGTAATACTGCAAAGACTGTGGATAAAGCAATTCACTTTTTGTCCTGAATACAAAGTGTTTTGTCTGGAGCAAATCCAATACAACTCATTATTGAGAGCCGCTGGCCATATTTTCAAGTATAGTGGGGGGCTGCATCATGTTATGGGTATGCTTGTAATCGTTAGGGACTGGGGAGTTTTTCAAGACAAAAGATCAACTGAATGGAGCTAAGAAATGACCAAATCCGAGAGGAAATCCCCTGGTTCAGTCTGTTTTCTACCAGACACTGGGAGATGACAAACACAATACCCTAAAACACAAGACCAACGCTACACTGGAGTTGCTTGCCAAGAAGACATTGAATGTTACCGAGTGGCCGAGTTACAGTTTTGACTTAAATATTCTTGAAAATCTATGGCAAGACCTGAAAATGGTTGTCTAGCAATGATCAACAGCCAATTTGACAGAAAAGAATAATGGGTAAATGTTGCACAATCCAGGTGTGGAAAGCTGGAAAGCACTGAGAGATTTACCCAGAACAACTGGAATCGCTGCCATTGGTGCTTCTACAAAGTATTGACTCTGTGGTGTGAATACTTACATATGTTTATTTTAATTTTTTAAATTGTACCTTTATTTAACCAGGCAAGTCAGAACAAATTCTTATTTACAATGACGGCCTAGGAACAGTGGGTTAACTGGTTAACTGGTCTAGGAACAGTGGGATAACTGGTCTAGGAACAGTGGGATAACTGGTCTAGGAACAGTGGGATAACTGGGATAACTGGTCTAGGAACAGTGGGATAACTGGTCTAGGAACAGTGGGATAACTGATCTAGGAACAGTGGGTTAACTGGTCTAGGAACAGTGGGTTAACTGGTCTAGGAACAGTGGGTTAACTGGTCTAGGAACAGTGGGTTAAACTGGTCTAGGAACAGTGGGTTAACTGGTCTAGGAACAGTGGGTTAACTGGTCTAGGAACAGTGGGTTAACTGGTCTAGGAACAGTGGGTTAACTGGTCTAGGAACAGTGGGTTAACTGGTCTAGGAACAGTGGGTTAACTGGTCTAGGAACAGTGGGTTAACTGGTCTAGGAACAGTGGGTTAACTGGTCTAGGAACAGTGGGTTAAACTGGTCTAGGAACAGTGGGTTAACTGGTCTAGGAACAGTGGGTTAAACTGGTCTAGGAACAGTGGGTTAAACTGGTCTAGGAACAGTGGGATAACTGGTCTAGGAACAGTGGGATAACTGGTCTAGGAACAGTGGGATAACTGGTCTAGGAACAGTGGGTTAACTGGTCTAGGAACAGTGGGTTAACTGGTCTAGGAACAGTGGGTTAACTGGTCTAGGAACAGTGGGTTAACTGGTCTAGGAACAGTGGGATAACTGCCTGTTCAGGGACAGAACGACAGATTAGTACCTTGTCAGCTCCGGGATTCGAACTTGCAACCTTTCGGTTACTATTCCAACGCTCTAACCACTAGGCTACCCTGCCTGCCTGCCTGCCTTACATATGTAAATGAGATATTTTTATGGAGTATTGTGTATAGACGGATGAGAAAAATATATATTTAATCAATTTTTTTGAATTCAGGCTGTAACACAGGATTTAACACGACAAAAATGTGGAATAAGTCAAGGGGTATGAATCATTTATGAAGGGTATATTTGCAGTCGTGAATAAATGAACAGAAAGTGGTGTAACAGGACCACAAAGCCAGGCTACCTGCACTTACCTGTCTAGACTGACTAGTTCATTTTGTTTTGTCACTTCCTCTTGCATAATTCAACAGGTGTGTCAATAGCAGGATAACCATTCCAATTTCAAATCAAAACGCTTGGCTCTACATTCCACTATTCATACTGATTTGATTTAATTCCTATACAGTGTACTACTTTAGACTAGAACCCATAAGGCTAAGTAGTGCACGATGGAGAGAATAGGGTGCCAGTTGAGATGTACCCTAAAAGCGGGGTAAAGGGAAGCTGGAGGAGGTGGGAGGTAATCTGATTCTGGACCTGTAGCTACTGCTGGGCGGGGTTAAGAGGGGTAAAGGGAAGCTGGAGGAGGTGGGAGGTAATCTGATTCTGGACCTGTAGCTACTGCTGGGCGGGGTTAAGAGGGGTAATGGGAAGCTGGAGGAGGTGGGAGGTAATCTGATTCTGGACCTGTAGCTACTGCTGGGCGGGGTTAAGCGGGGTAAAGGGAAGCTGGAGGAGGTGGGAGGTAATCTGATTCTGGACCTGTAGCTACTGCTGGGCGGGGTTAAGAGGGGTAAAGGGAAGCTGGAGGAGGTGGGAGGTAATCTGATTCTGGACCTGTAGCTACTGCTGGGCGGGGTTAAGAGGGGTAAAGGGAAGCTGGAGGAGGTGGGAGGTAATCTGATTCTGGACCTGTAGCTACTGCTGGGCGGGGTTAAGCGGGGTAAAGGGAAGCTGGAGGAGGTGGGAGGTAATCTGATTCTGGACCTGTAGCTACTGCTGGGCGGGGTTAAGAGGGGTAAAGGGAAGCTGGAGGAGGTGGGAGGTAATCTGATTCTGGACCTGTAGCTACTGCTGGGCGGGATTAAGAGGGGTCATGGCTTAAGGGTTGTCAGGGTGATGCCAGTCACTTCCTGGTACTAAACCTTAGTAGAGTCCAAGACCCCTGGTGATCACAGACACACACACACACAGTCATTGTACCAAACCACACAGAGCCCAGTCCCATGACTTACTGACCCGGTGACTAGGTAGTTTACTGAGACAACACATCCCAGCTGTCCAGCTGCTGAGGCCTGCTGCCGTAATGCTGGCTGGAATGTAGGTGAGGAGGGGGGAGATGAAGAAGGATAGTGTATATGTGTGTGTGTCGGTGTGTGTGTATGTGTGTGTGAAGAGGCCTGAGATTACCTTGTCCCGTGACCTGTTCCTTCCTGTCTCATCCCAACACACTAATCTCTCACACACACACGCACACACACTCACTCACTCACACACACACACACACACACACACACACACACACACACACACACACACACACACACACACACACACACACACACACACACACACACACACACACACACACACACACACACACACACACACACTAACAGGTACCGCACGGCTCTGCCAAGGTGTTCATCCATTAAAGAGAGGCATTTGGCAGGACATCAGTGAACCATACCCAGTGATCCGTACCCAGTGAACCGTACCCAGTGAACTGTACCCGGTGAACCGTACCCAGTGATCCGTACCCAGTGAACCATACCCAGTGCTCCGTACCCAGTGAACCGTACCCAGTGAACCGTACCCAGTGCTCCGTACCCAGTGAACCGTACCCAGTGAACCGTAGCCAGTGCTCCGTACCCAGTGAACCGTACCCAGTGAACCGTACCCAGTGCTCCGTACCCAGTGAACCGTACCCAGTGCTCCGTACCCAGTGAACCGTACCCAGTGAACCGTACCCAGTGAACCGTACCCAGTGCTCCGTACCCAGTGAACCGTACCCAGTGCTCCGTACCCAGTGATCCGTACCCAGTGAACCGTACCCAGTGAACCGTACCCAGTGATCCGTACCCAGTGAACCGTACCCAGTGATCCGTACCCAGTGAACCGTACCCAGTGAACCGTACCCAGTGAACCGTACCCAGTGATCCGTACCCAGTGAACCGTACCCAGTGATCCGTACCCAGTGAACCGTACCCAGTGAACCGTACCCAGTGAACCGTACCCAGTGAACCGTACCCAGTGATCCGTACCCAGTGAACCGTACCCAGTGATCCGTACCCAGTGGACCGTACCCAGTGGACCGTACCCAGTGGACCGTACCCAGTGATCCGTACCCAGTGAACCGTACCCAGTGATCCGTACCCAGTGAACCGTACCCAGTGATCCGTACCCAGTGAACCGTACCCAGTGAACCGTACCCAGTGATCCGTACCCAGTGAACCGTACCCAGTGATCCGTACCCATTGAACCGTACCCAGTGAACCGTACCCAGTGATCCGTACCCAGTGATCCGTACCCAGTGAACCGTACCCAGTGCTCCGTACCCAGTGATCCGTACCCAGTGAACCGTACCCAGTGATCCGTACCCAGTGAACCGTACCCAGTGAACCGTACCCAGTGAACCGTACCCAGTGCTCAGACATGTAGCAGAGAAATAATGACCCTGAAAAAACACCTAATACACACTCTGGAAAACACACACTCTGGAAAACACACACTCTGGAAAACACACACTCTGGAAAACACACACTCTGGAAAACACACACTTGAGCGTTGGACAATCTGATCCTAGATCTGTTGCTAAAAGTGGCCCAATGGTTTAGACTAGGACTGAGCGTTGGACAATCTAATCCTAGATCTGTTGCTAAAAAGGCCTTCTGTGATAATAAGAATCGCTGCTATTATATCCCTCGGGGACTTTTATCTTTTCATAGAGGCACAGTGATGTAAGTGTCCAAGTGTTCAATTCACAACCAAGGTGCTCTTTAAGTGTGTGTGTGTGTGTGTGTGTGTGTGTGTGTGTGTGTGTGTGTGTGTGTGTGTGTGTGTGTGTGTGTGTGTGTGTGTGTGTGTGTGTGTGTGTGTGTGTGTGTGTGTGTGTGTGTGTGTGTGTGTGTGTGTGTGTGTGTGTGTGTGTGTGAGCGTGCCCCAGGCAGTATGTCCTGGCTCTTATTTCCAGCATTACGACATTGCAAAAATGGCCGCTCGGGAATTTCACTTCCAGGTGTGCTCTGGTGAGAGAAGGGGATGTTTACACGGACACAGAATGGCACGTGTGTGTGTGTGTGTGTAATTGAGTGTGTTTGCACGTGTCAGCATGGTGTGTGTGTGTGTGTGTGTGTGTGTGTGTGTGTGTGTGTGTGTGTGTGTGTGTGTGTGTGTGTGTGTGTGTGTGTGTGTGTGTGTGTGTGTGTGTGTGTGTGTGTGTGTGTGTGTGTGTGTGTGTGTGTGTGTGTGTGTGTGTGTGGGTGTGTGCCAGCGCGTGTGTGTGATGGTAATAGTATTGGGGTCGTCAGAGAGTATACCTCCATGGAATGTTGGAGGAGAGGGGGAGCCGGTGTCGGGACAAGCCCAGACACGTGCCTCTGTGCCTGCATGTCCACGGGACAGCGCTCCTTTAGCAGGTCTGGTGCCCTGGAGGAACCATGTTTAGATCCCAACACATCATGTCACATCTAACTATATTTAAACATCTGAGTCTTGTCTGGGCCTTAAACCATTGGTCCAGGGGGAGATAGAAGGAGAGGAAGGGGGTGAGTAGGGAGAGATAGAAGGAGAGGAAGGGGTTGAGTAGGGAGAGATAGAAGGAGAGGAAGGGGTGAGTAGGGAGAGATAGAAGGAGAGGAAGGGGGTGAGTAGGGAGAGATAGAAGGAGAGGAAGGGGTGAGTATGGAGAGATAGAAGGAGAGGAAGGGGGTGAGTAGGGAGAGATAGAAGGAGAGGAAGGGGGTGAGTATGGAGAGATAGAAGGAGAGGAAGGGGGTGAGTAGGGAGAGATAGAAGGAGAGGAAGGGGTGAGTAGGGAGAGATAGAAGGAGAGGAAGGGGGTGAGTATGGAGAGATAGAAGGAGAGGAAGGGGGTGAGTAGGGAGAGATAGAAGGAGAGGAAGGGGTGAGTAGGGAGAGATAGAAGGAGAGGAAGGGGGGTGAGTATGGAGAGATAGAAGGAGAGGAAGGGGTGAGTAGGGAGAGATAGAAGGAGAGGAAGGGGTGAGTAGGGAGAGATAGAAGGAGAGGAAGGGGGTGAGTAGGGAGAGATAGAAGGAGAGGAAGGGGGTGAGTAGGGAGAGATAGAAGGTGAGGAAGGGGGTGAGTAGGGAGAGGTAGAAGGTGAGGAAGGGGTGAGTAGGGAGAGATAGAAGGAGAGGAAGGGGGTGAGTAGGGAGAGATAGAAGGAGAGGAAGGGGGTGAGTAGGGAGAGATAGAAGGAGAGGAAGACCCAACCCCAGTCAGTAAATACCTGTGTGTGTGTGTGTGTGTGTGTGTGTGTGTGTGTGTGTGTGTGTGTGTGTGTGTGTGTGTGTGTGTGTGTGTGTGTGTGTGTGTGTGTGTGTGTGTGTGTGTGTGTGTGTGTGTGTGTGTGTGTGTGTGTGTGTGTGTGTGTGTGTGTGTGTGTGTGTGTCTTATCCAGCACCCTCTTGTTCTCACAGTGCTGTGAACCCTAATCCTCTCTTCTTACACAATGCTGGATCTGATAACAACTAAACAGAGAATCTCTCTCTCTCTCACTCACTCAGTCACACACACACAACCACACCCACACACCCACACCCTAGCAGAGCTGAGGAAATAACCTGATACCAACCCTGACCCTAACCTGATACCAGCCCTAACCCTAACCTGATACCATGGGGAGATAACCTGATACAAGCCCTAACCCTAACCTGATACCAGCCCTAACCCTAACATGATACCAGCCCTAACCCTAACCTGATACCAGCCCTAACCTGATACCAGCCCTAACCCTAACCTGATACCAGCCCTAACCTGATACCAGCCCTAACCCTAACCTGATACCATCCCTAACCCTAACCTGATACCATCCCTAACCCTAACCTGATACCAGCCCTAACCTGATACCAGCCCTAACCCTAACCTGATACCACAGGGAGATAACCTGATACCAGCCCTAACCCTAACCTGATACCAGCCCTAACCCTAACCTGATACCAGCCCTAACCCTAACCTGATACCATGGGGAGATAACCTGATACCAGCCCTAACCCTAACCTGATACCATCCCTAACCTGATACCAGCCCTAACCCTAACATGATACCATGGGGAGATAACCTGATACCAGCCCTAACCCTAACATGATACCAGCCCTAACCCTAACATGATACCACGGGGTGATAACCTGATACCAGCCCAAACCTGATACCAGCCCTAACCTGATACCATGGGGAGATAACCTGATACCAGCCCTAACCCTAACATGATACCAGCCCTAACCCTAACATGATACCACGGGGAGATAACCTGATACCAGCCCTAACCCTAACATGATACCAGCCCTAACCCTAACATGATACCAGCCCTAACCCTAACCTGATACCATCCCTAACCTGATACCAGCCCTAACCCTAACATGATACCATGGGGAGATAACCTGATACCAGCCCTAACCCTAACATGATACCAGCCCTAACCCTAACCTGATACCAGCCCTAACCCTAACCTGATACCAGCCCTAACCCTAACATGATACCAGCCCTAACCCTAACATGATACCACGGGGTGATAACCTGATACCAGCCCAAACCTGATACCAGCCCTAACCCTAACCTGATACCATGGGGAGATAACCTGATACCAGCCCTAACTCTAACCTGATACCAGCCCTAACCCTAACCTGATACCAGCCCTAACCCTAACATGATACCAGCCCAAACCCTAACATGATACCACGGAGTGATAACCTGATACCAGCCCTAACCCTAACATGATACCACAGGGTGATAACCTGGTACAAGCCCTAACCCTAACCTGATACCAGCCCTAAACCTAACATGATACCACAGGGTGATAACCTGATACCAGCCCTAACCTGATACCAGCCCAAACCCTAACCTGATACCACAGGGTGATAACCTGATACCAGCCCTAACCCTAACCTGATACCAGCCCAAACTCTAACCTGATACCAGCCCAACCCCTAACCTGATACCAGCCCTAACCCTAACCTGATACCAGCCCTAACCCTAACCTGATACCAGCCCTAACCTGATACCAGCCCTAACCCTAACCTGATACCAGCCCTAACCCTGACCTGATACCAGCCCTAACCTGATACCAGCCCTAACCCTGACCTGATACCAGCCCTAACCCTAACATGATACCACAGGGTGATAACCTGGTACAAGTCCTAACCCTAACCTGATACCACAGGGTGATAACCTGATACCAGTCCTAACCTGATACCAGCCCTGATACCATGGGGAGATAACCTGATACCAGCCCTAACCCTAACATGATACCAGCCCTAACCCTAACCTGATACCAGCCCTAACCCTAACCTGATACCAGCCCTAACCCTAACATGATACCAGCCCTAACCCTAACATGATACCACGGGGTGATAACCTGATACCAGCCCAAACCTGATACCAGCCCTAACCTGATACCATGGGGAGATAACCTGATACCAGCCCTAACCCTAACATGATACCAGCCCTAACCCTAACATGATACCACGGGGAGATAACCTGATACCAGCCCTAACCCTAACATGATACCAGCCCTAACCCTAACATGATACCAGCCCTAACCCTAACCTGATACCATCCCTAACCTGATACCAGCCCTAACCCTAACATGATACCATGGGGAGATAACCTGATACCAGCCCTAACCCTAACATGATACCAGCCCTAACCCTAACCTGATACCAGCCCTAACCCTAACATGATACCAGCCCTAACCCTAACCTGATACCAGCCCTAACCCTAACCTGATACCAGCCCTAACCCTAACATGATACCAGCCCTAACCCTAACATGATACCAGCCCTAACCCTAACATGATACCACGGGGTGATAACCTGATACCAGCCCAAACCTGATACCAGCCCTAACCCTAACCTGATACCATGGGGAGATAACCTGATACCAGCCCTAACTCTAACCTGATACCAGCCCTAACCCTAACCTGATACCAGCCCTAACCCTAACATGATACCAGCCCAAACCCTAACATGATACCACCTGATACCAGCCCTAACCTAACATGATACCACAGGGTGATAACCTGGTACAAGCCCTAACCCTAACCTGATACCAGCCCTAAACCTAACATGATACCACAGGGTGATAACCTGATACCAGCCCTAACCTGATACCAGCCCAAACCCTAACCTGATACCACAGGGTGATAACCTGATACCAGCCCTAACCCTAACCTGATACCAGCCCAAACTCTAACCTGATACCAGCCCAACCCCTAACCTGATACCAGCCCTAACCCTAACCTGATACCAGCCCTAACCCTAACCTGATACCAGCCCTAACCTGATACCAGCCCTAACCCTAACCTGATACCAGCCCTAACCCTGACCTGATACCAGCCCTAACCTGATACCAGCCCTAACCCTGACCTGATACCAGCCCTAACCCTAACATGATACCACAGGGTGATAACCTGGTACAAGCCCTAACCCTAACCTGATACCACAGGGTGATAACCTGATACCAGTCCTAACCTGATACCAGCCCTAACTCTAACCTGATACCAGCCCTAACCCTACCCTGATACCAGCCGTAACCCTAACCTGATACCAGCCCTAACCCTAACCTGATACCAGCCCTAACCCTAACCTGATACCAGCCCTAACCCTAACCTGATACCACAGGGTGATAACCTGATACAAGCCCAAACCCTAACCTGATACCAGCCCTAACCCTAACCTGATACCAGCCCTAACCCTAACCTGATACCAGCCCTAACCCTAACCTGATACCATCCCTAACCCTAACCTGATACCACAGGGTGATAACCTGATACCAGCCCAAACCCTAACCTGATACCAGGCATAACCCTAACCTGATACCAGCCCTAACCCTAACCTGATACCACAGGGTGATAACCTGATACCAGCCCTAACCCTAACCTGATACCACAGGGTGATAACCTGATACCAGCCCTAACCCTAACATGATACCAGCCCTAACCCTAACCTGATACCACAGGGTGATAACCTGATACCACAGGGTGATAACCTGATACCAGCCCTAACCTGATACCAGCCCTAACCCTAACCTGATACCAGCCCTAACCTGATACCAGCCCTAAGGGTTAGGGCTGGTATCAGGTTAGGGTTAGGGCTGGTATCAGGTTAGGGTTAGGGCTGGTATCAGGTTAGGGTTTGGTACCAGCCCTAACCCTAACCTGATACCAGCCCTAACCCTAACCTGATACCAGCCCTAACCCTAACCTGATACCAGCCCTAACCCTAACCTGATACCACAGGGTGATAACCTGATACAAGCCCAAACCCTAACCTGATACCAGCCCTAACCCTAACCTGATACCAGCCCTAACCCTAACCTGATACCAGCCCTAACCCTAACCTGATACCAGCCCTAACCCTAACCTGATACCACAGGGTGATAACCTGATACCAGCCCTAACCCTACCCTGATACCACAGGGCTCCCTGTCCTTTCCTACCTCTCCCTAAACACCTCTCCCTGAACACCTCTCCCTAAACACCTCTCCCTAAACATCTCTCCCTGTGTGTGTGCTGCACCTTCTAATGTCATTAACATATCAGTGTGTGTGTGTGTGTGTGTGTGTGTGTGTGTGTGTGTGTGTGTGTGTGTGTGTGTGTGTGTGTGTGTGTGTGTGTGTGTGTGTGTGTGTGTGTGTGTGTGTGTGTGTGTGTGTGTGTGTGTGTGTGTGTGTGTGTGTGTGTGTGTGTGTGTGTGTGTGTGTGTATGTGTGTGTGTGTGTGCTGCACCCTCTAATGTCACACACATCACACACACACACACACACACACACACACACACACACACACACACACACACACACACACACTGATGTGTTAATGACATTAGAAGGTGCAGTTGTGTCCCTGTAATAACAATGTACCAACCTCTCTAAACACACAGTCAATAATAGACTACACACACTCCACACCACTTAGTCTGAACACATTGAACAACAGTGTGTGTGTTTGTGTGTGTGAATGGGCAGATAAACTATCCCAGCTGTCTGTATGTCTGGTGATGGCCCTGTGGACACACACTGTGCTTCTCTTACTCTAAAAGGAGTGTCTATGTGCGTGTTTGTGCGTGTTTGTGTGTGTGTGTGTGTGTGTGTGTGTGTGTGTGTGTGTGTGTGTGTGTGTGTGTGTGTGTGTGTGTGTGTGTGTGTGTGTGTGTGTGTGTGTGTGTGTGTGTGTGTGTGTGTGTGTGTGTGTGTGTGTGTGTGTGTGTGTGTGTGTGTGTGTGTGTGTGTGTGTGTGTGTGTGTGTGAGTTGCTGTGAAATGTGATTCCATTCAGGCCTCGTCTCCGCTGTGTTTTCAGTCCAGTCTTACAAAGAAACAGACTACAACTAACGGTAATTCATGCAGCATTTCAGGGCCTAGGGCCGTGTCCCAAAGCCCATACTAAATAGTAGGTATTTTGAGTATGAGAAAAAAATACAGTTGAAATATTATGCAACATTTTGAAAATCTAGTATACTTTATATTCCTGGCTGTCATTCTCCTTTCAGCGTTGTCAACAGCTGATCAGTTTAGGGGTTGTTCTACCGGCATCAATCAATAGTGGGAAACAACACTATCGCACATGAACCATTCTGTATGAACCATTCTGTATGATCCATTCTCTGTATGATCCATTCTCAGTATGATCCATTCTCTGTATGATCCATTCTCAGTATGATCCATTCTGTATGATCCATTCTGTATGATCCATTCTCTGTATGAACCATTCTGTATGATCCATTCTCAGTATGATCCATTCTCTGTATGATCCATTCTGTATGATCCATTCTCTGTATGAACCATTCTGTATGATCCATTCTCTGTATGATCCAACCTCATTATGATCCATTCTCAGTATGAACCATTCTCTGTATGATCCATTCTCAGTATGATCCATTCTCTGTATGATCCATTCTCAGTATGATCCATTCTGTATGATCCATTCTCAGTATGATCCATTCTCAGTATGATCCATTCTCAGTATGATCCATTCTGTATGATCCATTCTCAGTATGATCCATTCTCAGTATGATCCATTCTCTGTATGATCCATTCTCAGTATGATCCATTCTCAGTATGATCCATTCTCTGTATGAACCATTCTGTATGATCCATTCTCAGTATGATCCATTCTCAGTATGATCCATTCTCTGTATGATCCATTCTCTGTATGAACCATTCTGTATGATCCATTCTCAGTATGATCCATTCTCAGTATGATCCATTCTCTCTATGATCCATTCTCAGTATGATCCATTCTCAGTATGATCCATCCTCAGTATGATCCACTCTCAGTATGATCCAACCTCATTATGATCCCTTCTCAGTATGATCCATTCTCAGTATGATCCAACCTCATTATGATCCCTTCTCAGTATGATCCATTCTCTGTATGATCCATTCTCAGTATGATCCATTCTCAGTATGAACCATTCTGTATGATCCATTCTCAGTATGATCCATTCTCAGTATGATCCAACCTCATTATGATCCCTTCTCAGTATGATCCATTCTCAGTATGATCCAACCTCATTATGATCCCTTCTCAGTATGATCCATTCTCTGTATGATCCATTCTGTATGATCCATTCTGTATGATCCATTCTGTATGATCCATTCTCAGTATGATCCATTCTGTATGATCCACTCTCAGTATGATCCATTCTGTATGATCCATTCTCAGTATGATCCATTCTCAGTATGATCCATTCTCAGTATGATCCACTCTCAGTATGATCCATTCTGTATGATCCATTCTGTATGATCCATTCTGTATGATCCATTCTCTGTATGATCCATTCTCTGTATGATCCATTCTGTATGATCCATTCTGTATTATCCATTCTGTATGATCCATTCTCAGTATGATCCATTCTCTGTATGATCCATTCTCAGTATGATCCATTCTGTATGATCCATTCTCAGTATGATCCATTCTCAGTATGATCCATTCTCAGTATGATCCATTCTCAGTATGATCCATTCTGTATGATCCATTCTCAGTATGATCCATTCTCAGTATGATCCATTCTCTGTATGATCCATTCTCAGTATGATCCATTCTCAGTATGATCCATACTCTGTATGAACCATTCTGTATGATCCATTCTCAGTATGATCCATTCTCAGTATGATCCATTCTCTGTATGATCCATTCTCTGTATGAACCATTCTGTATGATCCATTCTCAGTATGATCCATTCTCAGTATGATCCATTCTCTGTATGATCCATTCTCAGTATGATCCATTCTCAGTATGATCCATCCTCAGTATGATCCACTCTCAGTATGATCCAACCTCATTATGATCCCTTCTCAGTATGATCCATTCTCAGTATGATCCAACCTCATTATGATCCCTTCTCAGTATGATCCATTCTCTGTATGATCCATTCTCAGTATGATCCATTCTCAGTATGAACCATTCTGTATGATCCATTCTCAGTATGATCCATTCTCAGTATGATCCAACCTCATTATGATCCCTTCTCAGTATGATCCAACCTCATTATGATCCCTTCTCTGTATGATCCATTCTCAGTATGATCCATTCTCAGTATGAACCATTCTGTATGATCCATTCTCAGTATGATCCATTCTCAGTATGATCCAACCTCATTATGATCCCTTCTCAGTATGATCCATTCTCAGTATGATCCATTCTCAGTATGATCCATCCTCAGTATGATCCACTCTCAGTATGATCCAACCTCATTATGATCCCTTCTCAGTATGATCCATTCTCAGTATGATCCAACCTCATTATGATCCCTTCTCAGTATGATCCATTCTCAGTATGATCCAACCTCATTATGATCCCTTCTCAGTATGATCCATTCTCTGTATGATCCATTCTGTATGATCCATTCTGTATGATCCATTCTGTATGATCCATTCTCAGTATGATCCATTCTGTATGATCCACTCTCAGTATGATCCATTCTGTATGATCCATTCTCAGTATGATCCATTCTCAGTATGATCCATTCTCAGTATGATCCACTCTCAGTATGATCCATTCTGTATGATCCATTCTGTATGATCCATTCTGTATGATCCATTCTCAGTATGATCCATTCTGTATGATCCACTCTCAGTATGATCCATTCTGTATGATCCATTCTCAGTATGATCCAACCTCATTATGATCCCTTCTCAGTATGATCCATTCTCAGTATGATCCAACCTCATTATGATCCCTTCTCAGTATGATCCATTCTCTGTATGATCCATTCTGTATGATCCATTCTGTATGATCCATTCTGTATGATCCATTCTCAGTATGATCCATTCTGTATGATCCACTCTCAGTATGATCCATTCTGTATGATCCATTCTCAGTATGATCCATTCTCAGTATGATCCATTCTCAGTATGATCCACTCTCAGTATGATCCATTCTGTATGATCCATTCTGTATGATCCATTCTGTATGATCCATTCTCAGTATGATCCATTCTGTATGATCCACTCTCAGTATGATCCATTCTGTATGATCCATTCTCAGTATGATCCAACCTCATTATGATCCCTTCTCAGTATGATCCATTCTCAGTATGATCCAACCTCATTATGATCCCTTCTCAGTATGATCCATTCTCTGTATGATCCATTCTGTATGATCCATTCTGTATGATCCATTCTGTATGATCCATTCTCAGTATGATCCATTCTGTATGATCCACTCTCAGTATGATCCATTCTGTATGATCCATTCTCAGTATGATCCATTCTCAGTATGATCCATTCTCAGTATGATCCACTCTCAGTATGATCCATTCTGTATGATCCATTCTGTATGATCCATTCTGTATGATCCATTCTCTGTATGATCCATTCTCTGTATGATCCATTCTGTATGATCCATTCTGTATGATCCACTCTCAGTATGATCCATTCTGTATGATCCATTCTCTGTATGATCCATTCTCAGTATGATCCATTCTGTATGCTCCATTCTGTATGATCCACTCTCTGTATGATCCATTCTCTGTATGATCCATTTGCAATATGATCCACTCTCTGTATGATCCATTTGCAATATGATCCATTCTCTGTATGATCCATTCTCAGTATGATCCATTCTTAATATGATCCATTCTCAGTATGATCCATTCTCAGTATGAACCATTCTCAATATGATCCATTCTCAGTATGAACCATTCTCAATATGATCCATTCTTAATATGATCCATTCTTAATATGATCCATTCTTAATATGATCCATTCTCAGTATGATCCATTCTTAATATGATCCATTCTTAATATGATCCATTCTCAGTATGATCCATTCTCAGTATGAACCATTCTCAGTATGATCCATTCTCAGTATGCAGACAATGTCATGTTTTATAGTGTGTGAATTTGGTTCAAATACCCGGATGTTATATTCATCTCAGAATTTGATGGTCCTTTTTCCCCACAATGCATTAGAAGAAGCGGGCTGCGAGGGATCGGCCCTAGTTCTCTAGACAAACAACACAACTGCTCTACTTCATTGGGAAAATGCTGAATAGCTGAAGTTTCTGCGGTGGTGTTCAAATGTCGGCTAAATAGTTTGGCTTCTCCCTAAAATGATCACAGTATTGCCTCGTAGGCAGAATCTCTGAAAACAGAAGTCTTTTTAAAAAACTTTTTAACCAAAGTGGAGCTCTGTTTTCTCTTTGAAAAGTATTTATTGTTCTCGTGGCCTTTGTCAGAGCTTTTAAACTAAAAACTAAAACCATCTTTTTGATTTGTGAATGTGTCGGCACCGGGGACTCAGGACGTGGCTGCGTTGTGGATGTCATGTGATTCAGGCCTTTTTAATTGGAACATACGGATTGGTTTAGTTTTGTAGGCGTGGCTACCTATTTCATTATTGAATTTATGGACCAAGCCTTAGCAGTCATTCAGATCTCCTTCCCGATGATCAGTCATGCTGGTGTCCAGCAGTTCTGATTGTATGATGCAGTCATTCAGACTGTCCATGTTTTTGTCAGCAGTTTGATTTGAACATTTGAAAAGTGATGATGGTGTTTTGTTGTCCAGCAGTTCTGAATGTATGGACCAAACCTTGTCATTCAGATATTTATATATGTTGTAGTTTCATTAATGATGAACATGTTGTTTTTCAGCCTTTTGATTTGAACAAAAAGTGATGGTGTTTTGTTCTTCAGTCATGTTTTAAATAGTTATAGATTCTAAATGGTTGAAACGGAACAAAATGATTGTATCTGATTCAGTCCTTTTTAAATAGTATAGATGGCTAAATGGTCTATGGAATAGGTTGTATGTGATAATGTACCTGTATCCAGCCTGAGTAGGTCTATGGTATAGGTTGTATCTGATAGTGTACCTGTATCCAGCCTGAGTAGGTCTATGGTATAGGTTGTATGTGATAGTCTGCCTGTAACCAGTCTGAATAGGTCTATGGTATAGGTTGTATGTGATAGTCTGCTATAACCAGCCTGAGTAGGTCTATAACTCCATTAGGTTGTATGTGATAGTCTGCCTGTAACCAGTCTGAATAGGTCTATAACTCCATTAGGTTGTATATGATAGACTGTGTGTAACTTAATAGGCCTATAGAAGACGTAGTCCTCTTTGTCCTGGTTGGGATAGAATACTTAGTCCTCTTTGTCCTGGTTGGGATAGAAGACTTAGTCCTCTTTGTCCTGGTTGGGATAGAAGACTTAGTCCTCTTTGTCCTGGTTGGGATAGAAGATTTAGTCCTCTTTGTCCTGGTTGGGAGAGAATACTTAGTCCTCTTTGTCCTGGTTGGGATAGAAGACTTAGTCCTCTATGTCCTGGTTGGGATAGAAGATTTAGTCCTCTTTGTCCTGGTTGGGAGAGAATACTTAGTCCTCTTTGTCCTGGTTGGGATAGAAGATTTAGTCCTCTTTGTCCTGGTTGGGATAGAAGATTTAGTCCTCTTTGTCCTGGTTGGGATAGAATATTTAGTCCTCTTTGTCCTGGTTGGGATAGAAGAATTAGTCCTCTTTGTCCTGGTTGGGATAGAATATTTAGTCCTCTTTGTCCTGGTTGGGATAGAATATTTAGTCCTCTTTGTCCTGGTTGGGATAGAATATTTAGTCCTCTTTGTCCTGGTTGGGATAGAAGATTTAGTCCTCTTTGTCCTGGTTGGGATAGAATACTTAGTCCTCTTTGTCCTGGTTGGGATAGAATACTTAGTCCTCTTTGTCCTGGTTGGGATAGAATATTTAGTCCTTTGTCTTTGTCCTGGTTGGGATAGAATATTTAGTCCTCTTTGTCCTGGTTGGGATAGAAGATTTAGTCCTCTTTGTCCTGGTTGGGATAGAATATTTAGTCCTCTTTGTCCTGGTTGGGATAGAAGATTTAGTCCTCTTTGTCCTGGTTGGGATAGAAGATTTAGTCCTCTTTGTCCTGGTCGGGATAGAAGACTCTTGCTCAAACAAAGAACATTACAGTTCTCATCCTTAAACCAAGTTTGTAAATATCTGTACACCAATGGTTCTTTACTTCTTGATGTACGCACAGACGCACACACACACACACACACACACACACACACACACACACACACACACACACACACACACACACACACACACACACACACACACACACACACACACACACACACACACACACACACACACACACACACACACACACACACACACACACACACAGCCCCAGAGAGTGACCCTGAGGGGAGTAGATAAGATCAGTACTGCAGAGGAGGGTAGTTGGTGATGGAAGTATGATCTCAGCACACTGATAACTCATTACTGTTTACACAAAGACAGGCCTAAACACCTGCGGGTATGGAAAAATACCAGGACCTACACTACACTAACTACACTAACTACACAGCACCCTAATGACACTACACTAACTACACTAACTACACAGCACTCTAATGACACTACACTAACTACACTACCTACACTAACTACACAGCACACTCTAACTGACACTACCTACATAACACCTCTAATGACACTACACAACTACACTACCTAACTAACTGACAACTACACTAACTACCTACCTACACTACCTACACTAACTACACAGCACTCTAATGACACTACACATCACCCTAATGACACTACACAGCACCCTAATGACACTACACATCACCCTAATGACACTACACAGCACCCTAATAACACTACACAGCACCCTAATGACACTACACAACCACTAACTACACAACTACACAGCACCCTAATGACACTACAAAGCACCCTAATGACACTACATAGCACCCTAATGACACTACATAGCACCCTAATGACACTACACAGCACTCTAATGACACTACACAGCACCCTAATGACACTACACATCACTCTAATGACACTACACAGCACCTAATGACACTACACAGCACCCTAATGACACTACATAGCACTCTAATGACACTACACAGCACCCTAATGACACTACACAGCACCCTAATAACACTACATAGCACCCAATGACACTACACAGCACTCTAATGACACTACACAGCACTCTAATGACACTACACAGCACCCTAATGACACTACACAGCATCCTAATGACACTACACAGCACCCTAATGACACTACACAGCACCCACAGCATATATCCCATGTCCTTGGTTATATCCTATGGGGTTTGAGAATGTCCTTGGTTATATCCTATGGGGTTTGAGACGTGTCCTATATCCTATGGGGTATGAGACGTGTCCTTGGTTATATCCTATGGGGTATGAGACATGTCCTTGGTTATATCCTATGGGGTATGAGACATGTCCTTGGTTATATCCTATGGGGTATGAGACATGTCCTTGGTTATATCCTATGGGGTTTGAGACAGGTCCTTGGTTATATCCTATGGGGTATGAGACATGTCCTTGGTTATATCCTATGGGGCTGAGACATGTCCTTGGTTATATCCTATGGGGTATGAGACGTGTCCTTGGTTATATCCTATGGGATTTGAGACGTGTCCTTGGTTATATCCTATGGGGTATGAGACGTGTCCTTGGTTATATCCTATGGGATTTGAGACATGTCCTTGGTTATATCCTATGGGGTATGAGACGTGTCCTTGGTTATATCCTATGGGATTTGAGACGTGTCCTTGGTTATATCCTATGGGGTTTGCTCCCCTCCTCAGGGAACCAACACTCGACCTCTCCTCCCTTCTCTCTTTTCGTTCCGAAACACTTCAGCCTTCTGTCTCTGACCGACTCTCTCGTTATCTCAATTCAATTGGAAGGGCTTTATTGGCCTGAGAAACATATGTTTACGTTGTCAAAGGTAAATTAAATAGATAAACAAAAGGAAATAAACAAAGGGAAATAAACAATCAGTAAACATTTACACTGAAAAACGTTTGACAAGAATATAGACATTTAAAATGTTATTTTATTGGCTACGTACAGTGTTGTAACAATGTGTAAATAGTTGGAAGTATGAAAGGGAAATAG
Organism: Oncorhynchus gorbuscha; assembly: GCF_021184085.1. Taxonomy (NCBI): domain Eukaryota; kingdom Metazoa; phylum Chordata; class Actinopteri; order Salmoniformes; family Salmonidae; genus Oncorhynchus; species Oncorhynchus gorbuscha. Next base: position 124,319 of record NW_025745945.1, on the reverse strand, counting down.
ATATGGGTTGCGTTTACAATGTTGTTTGTGATCAACTGTTTGCCATTTTCTCATGGCAACGAGCCTCACATCTTGCTGTTGTGATGGCACACTGCGGTATTACGCCTAACAGATAGGGAGTTTATCAAAATTAGGTTTGTTTTCAAATTCTTTGTGGGTCTGTGTAATCTGAAGGAACTATGTGTCACTAATATGGTCATACATTTGGCAGGAGGTTAGGAAGTGCAGCTCAGTTTCCACCTCATTTTGTGGGCAGTGAGCACATAGCCTGTCTTCTCTTGAGAGCCATGTCTGCCTACGGCGGCCTTTCTCAATACCAAGGCTATGCTCACTGAGTCTGTACATAGTCAAAGCTTTCCTTAAGTTTGGGGTCAGTCACAGTGGTCAGGTATTCTGCCACTGTGTACTATCTGTTTAGGGCCAAATAACATTCCAATTTGCTCTGTTTTTTTGCTGGATTCTTTCCCAGTCTGTCAAATAATGATCTTTTTATTTTCTCATGATTTGGTTGTGTTTATGTCCTGGGGCTCTGTGGGGTGTGTTTGTGTTTGTGAACAGAGCCCCAGGACCAGCTGGCTGAGGGGACTTTTCTCCAGGTTCATCTTACTGTAGGAGCTTTGTGGTGGAATGTGTTGCCATGGCTTCCTTTTAGGTGGTTGTAGATGTGTGTCTAGATGGAATTTGTATTTGTGGTCCTGGCAACCGGACCTTTGTTGGAAAATTATTTTTTGTCTTACTGAGATTTACTCTCAGGGCCCAGGTCCGACAGAATATGTGCAGAAGATCTAGGTGCTGATGTAGGCCCTCTTTGGTTGGGGACAGATCTAGGTGCTGCTGTAGGTCCTCCTTGGTTGGGGACAGATCTAGGTGCTGCTGTAGGTCCTCCTTGGTTGGGGACAGATCTAGGTGCTGCTGTAGGTCCTCCTTGGTTGGGGACAGATCTAGGTGCTGCTGTAAGTCCTCCTTGGTTGGGGACAGATCTAGGTGCTGCTGTAGGTCTTCCTTGGTTGGGGACAGATCTCAATGTTGCTGTAGGTCCTCCTTGGTTGGGGACAGATCTAGGTGCTGCTGTAGGTCCTCCTTGGTTGGGGACAGATCTAGGTGCTGCTGTAGGTCCTCCTTGGTTGGGGACAGATCTAGGTGCTGCTGTAGGTCCTCCTTGGTTGGGGACAGATCTAGGTGCTGCTGTAGGTCCTCCTTGGTTGGGGACAGATCTAGGTGCTGCTGTAGTTGGTCCTCAGACAGAAGGTCTAGGGCTCTAGGTGCTGCTGTAGGTCCTCCTTGGTTGGGGACAGATCTAGGTGCAGCTGTAGGTCCTCCTTGGTTGGGGACAGATCTCAATGCTGCTGTAGGTCCTCCTTGGTTGGGGACAGATCTAGGTGCTGCTGTAGGTCCTCCTTGGTTGGGGACAGATCTAGGTGCTGCTGTAGGTCCTCCTTGGTTGGGGACAGATCTAGGTGCTGCTGTAGGTCCTCCTTGGTTGGGGACAGATCTAGGTGCTGCTGTAGGTCCTCCTTGGTTGGGGACAGATCTAGGTGCTGCTGTAGTCGGTCCTCAGACAGAAGGTCTAGGGCTCTAGGTGCTGCTGTAGGTCCTCTTTGGTTGGGGACAGATCTAGGTGCAGCTGTAGGTCCTCCTTGGTTGGGGACAGATGCACCAGATCATTTACAAACATTAGACAATTGTTTTCCAAGTACAGTTGGGCCGGGTGCTGCAGACTGTTCTAGTGCCCTTGTCAATTCATTGACATATATGTTGAAGAGGGTAGGGCTCAAGCTGCATCCCTGTCTCACCCTACAGGCCCTGTATAGCCAGGTCCACCTCTACAAGGCAGCAGTGCCCATCTTTGGGTCCTGCCTTGTAGAGGGGGACCTGGTCATAAAGGCTGTCCATGTTCAGGGGGGAGTGTTAGTCCAACTAGATGTTTGATTTTGAGGTACAGTCACGGGAAATGCTTATGTTTACTTGCTGTGTGGTAGCATGGTGGAAGTCCACCCTTTCCTGCTGTGTTCTCAGGTCTTTTGTGCCTGTGTGTATTATTATGTGGCTGGGTGAACCTAGTTGGTCCTCAGACAGAAGGTCTAGGGCTCTGGGTGTATTATCATGTGGCTGGGTGAACCTAGTTGGTCCTCAGACAGAAGGTCTAGGGCTCTGGGTGTATTATCATGTGGCTGGGTGAACCTAGTTGGTTCTCAGACAGAAGGTCTAGGGCGCGCTGGGTGTTTGGATACCAGAGTTTAGACAGTCTTTGTGGGAAAAAGTGTTTTTCCTTGTATATACTTCCTTATTGAGCCCATAAGGAGTACGATCTTTGTCTTGTGTGTGTCCTCAGTGGGTGTGTGGGGGTTGTCAGGAGGGCTATCAGGGTGGCTGACAGGGGGTGGTTGGTGTTCTTCATTTATCTGTTCTGCTGTGGTGTCAAGACTTTGGTCAGGATCTGAGGTGGGTTGTTCTCTGTCACACGTCATCTTTCTTACCTCCTCCTCTAGTGCTCTCACCTACTCCTCTAGTGCTCTCACCTTCTCCTCTAGTGCTCTCACCTACTCCTCTAGTGCTCTCACCTACTCCTCTAGTGCTCTCACCTACTCCTCTAGTGCTCTCACCTTCTCCTCTAGTGCTCTCACCTTCTCCTCTAGTGCTCTCACCTTCTCCTCTAGTGCTCTCACCTTCTCCTCTAGTGCTCTCACCTTCTCCTCTAGTGCTCTCACCTTCTCCTCTAGTGCTCTCACCTTCTCCTCTAGTGCTCTCACCTACTCCTCTAGTGCTCTCACCTTCTCCTCTAGTGCTCTCACCTTCTCCTCTAGTGCTCTCACCTTCTCCTCTAGTGCTCTCACCTTCTCCTCTAGTGCTCTCACCTTCTCCTCTAGTGCTCTCACCTTCTCCTCTAGTGCTCTCACCTTCTCCTCTAGTGCTCTCACCTACTCCTCTAGTGCTCTCACCTTCTCCTCTAGTGCTCCCACCTTCTCCTCTAGTGCTCTCACCTTCTCCTCTAGTGCTCTCACCTTCTCCTCTAGTGCTCTCATCTTCTCCTCTAGTGCTCTCTCCTTCTCCTCTAGTGCTCTCACCTTCTCCTCTAGTGCTCCCACCTTCTCCTCTAGTGCTCTCACCTTCTCCTCTTGTGCTCTCACACCTTCTCCTCTAGTGCTCTCACCTTCTCCTCTAGTGCTCTCACCTTCTCCTCTAGTGCTCTCACCTTCTCCTCTAGTGCTCTCACCTTCTCCTCTAGTGCTCTCACCTTCTCCTCTAGTGCTCTCACCTTCTCCTCTAGTGCTCTCACTTTCTCCTCTAGTGCTCTCACCTTCTCCTCTAGTGCTCTCACCTTCTCCTCTAGTGCTCTCACCTTCTCCTCTAGTGCTCTCACCTACTCCTCTAGTGCTCTCACCTTCTCCTCTAGTGCTCTCACCTACTCCTCTAGTGCTCTCACCTACTCCTCTAGTGCTCTCACCTTCTCCTCTAGTGCTCTCACCTACTCCTCTAGTGCTCTCACCTTCTCCTCTAGTGCTCTCACCTTCTCCTCTAGTGCTCTCACCTTCTCCTCTAGTGCTCTCACCTTCTCCTCTAGTGCTCTCACCTTCTCCTCTAGTGCTCTCACCTTCTCCTCTAGTGCTCTCACCTTCTCCTCTAGTGCTCTCATCTACTCCTGCCGCTGGGCCTCCTCCTCCTCCTCCTCCTCCTCCTCCTCCTCCTCCTCCTCCTCCTGCTCTTTCTCCAGTTGAAGTTGTCTCACCACAGTCCAGACATGTCTCTCTCCCCCTCCAGCTCTCCCGGTCTCATAGCGGGGTGTTGTTGTGCTGGACCATTCCAGCTCCCTCTGCCTTACCTCCAGCTGGGTGAATTTATCCTTCATTTCAGTGAGGGAGTAGTACTCTGTGCTGGGAGGTTTACATTTAACATTTACATTTAAGTCATTTAGCAGACGCTCGACTCTCTGCTTGGGGTTGCTCATCTGTAGGGTTGTTAAATTAAGGATGAGTTCTGGTCTGACTCGCTCGGAATGGAGGAGTCTTCACCAAGAGTGATCTTCTCCTCTTTGATTCTATGAAAGTCTGTTGAAACTGTTTGTGGTTGCCCTGTACCAATACTGTTCCAGACTTGTACAGGTTAACATTGGCTGACTCAGATTCTTCGTTGTCTAGTATCCTTCATTTCTACCCATTGCTAACACTAACTCTTGACATGGGGCAGTGTGCTCTTATAGCACTAACTAGGGAATGTTGCTTATGCTTATGTTCCCATTTTTTTAACAGTCAACAAAAAGTGTCGCTGGGTTGTCTCTTTCAGAACGATCTTCTTGACCCTGTACACTAAGTCACTCGGCTCTGTCATAGCCTCACATGGTCTCTCCTATCATTGCTATGAGGATGACACAACTACTCTTCTCCTTCTAACCTTCTGACACCCCGGGTAGCGACAAGAATCTCTGCATGCCTGGCAGACATCTCAGCTTGGATGTTGGCCCACCCCTCAAGCTCAACCTTGACAAGACAGAGCTGCTATTCCTTCCTGTGAAAGGCCTGCCCGCTCCAAGACCTCTACATGACAACTCCATAGTGTCCCCCTCCAGAGTGCATAGAACCTTGGCAGGACACTAGACAACAACACCCTGTTGTTTTCTGCAAACATCAAAGCAACAGTGACCCTCTCCTGCAGGGTCAAGCTCTACCACATCCGTACAGTACAACCCTTCCTCACACAGGAAGTAGCACAGGTCCTAATCCAGGCACTTGTCATCTCCCGTCTGGACTACTGCAACTCTCTGTTGGCTGGGCTCCCCACTTTTGGCATCAAACCCCTCCAACTGCTCCAGAATACTGTGGTGTTATCCAACTGCTCCAGAATGCTACGGTGTTATCCAACTGCTCCAGAATACTGCAGTGTTATCCAACTGCTCCAGAATGCTACGGTGTTATCCAACTGCTCCAGAATGCTGTGGTGTTATCCAACTGCTCCAGAATACTGCAGTGTTATCCAACTGCTCCAGAATACTGCAGTGTTATCCAACTGCTCCAGAATACTGCAGTGTTATCCAACTGCTCCAGAATGCTGTGGTGTTATCCAACTGCTCCAGAATACTGCAGTGTTATCCAACTGCTCCAAAATGCTGTGGTGTTATCCAACTGCTCCAGAATGCTGCAGTGTTATCCAACTGCTCCAGAATGCTGTGGTGTTATCCAACTGCTCCAGAATGCTGCAGTGTTATCCAACTGCTCCAGAATGCTGTGGTGTTATCCAACTGCTCCAGAATGCTACAGTGTTATCCAACTGCTCCAGAATGCTGCAGTGTTATCCAACTGCTCCAGAATGCTGCAGTGTTATCCAACTGCTCCAGAATGCTGTGGTGTTATCCAACTGCTCCAGAATGCTGTGGTGTTATCCAACTGCTCCAGAATGCTGCAGTGTTATCCAACTGCTCCAGAATGCTGCGGTGTTCAGAATGCTGCAGTGTTATCCAACTGCTCCAGAATGCTGCAGTGTTATCCAACTGCTCCAGAATGCTGCAGTGTTATCCAACTGCTCCAGAATGCTGCAGTGTTATCCAACTGCTCCAGAATGCTACGGTGTTATCCAACTGCTCCAGAATGCTGTGGTGTTATCCAACTGCTCCAGAATACTGCAGTGTTATCCAACTGCTCCAGAATACTGCAGTGTTATCCAACTGCTCCAGAATACTGCAGTGTTATCCAACTGCTCCAGAATGCTGTGGTGTTATCCAACTGCTCCAGAATACTGCAGTGTTATCCAACTGCTCCAAAATGCTGTGGTGTTATCCAACTGCTCCAGAATGCTGCAGTGTTATCCAACTGCTCCAGAATGCTGCAGTGTTATCCAACTGCTCCAGAATGCTGCAGTGTTATCCAACTGCTCCAGAATGCTGCAGTGTTATCCAACTGCTCCAGAATGCTGCAGTGTTATCCAACTGCTCCAGAATGCTGCAGTGTTATCCAACTGCTCCAGAATGCTGCAGTGTTATCCAACTGCTCCAGAATGCTGCAGTGTTCAGAATGCTGCAGTGTTATCCAACTGCTCCAGAATGCTGCAGTGTTATCCAACTGCTCCAGAATACTGCAGTGTTCAGAATGCTGCAGTGTTATCCAACTGCTCCAGAATGCTGCTGTTCAGAATGCTGCAGTGTTATCCAACTGCTCCAGAATGCTGCGGTGTTCAGAATGCTGCAGTGTTATCCAACTGCTCCAGAATGCTGCGGTGTTCAGAATGCTGCAGTGTTATCCAACTGCTCCAGAATGCTGCGGTGTTCAGAATGCTGCAGTGTTATCCAACTGCTCCAGAATGCTGCAGTGTTATCCAACTGCTCCAGAATGCTGCGGTGTTATCCAACTGCTCCAGAATACTGCAGTGTTATCCAACTGCTCCAGAATGCTGTGGTGTTATCCAACTTCTCCAGAATGCTGCAGTGTTATCCAACTGCTCCAGAATGCTGTGGTGTTATCCAACTGCTCCAGAATGCTGCAGTGTTCAGAATGCTGCAGTGTTATCCAACTGCTCCAGAATGCTGCAGTGTTCAGAATGCTGCAGTGTTATCCAACTGCTCCAGAATACTGCAGTGTTATCCAACTGCTCCAGAATGCTGTGGTGTTATCCAACTGCTCCAGAATGCTGCAGTGTTATCCAACTGCTCCAGAATGCTGCAGTGTTCAGAATGCTACGGTGTTATCCAACTGCTCCAGAATGCTGCAGTGTTATCCAACTGCTCCAGAATGCTGCAGTGTTCAGAATGCTGCAGTGTTATCCAACTGCTCCAGAATGCTGCAGTGTTCAGAATGCTGCAGTGTTATCCAACTGCTCCAGAATGCTACGGTGTTATCCAACTGCTCCAGAATGCTGCAGTGTTCAGAATGCTACGGTGTTATCCAACTGCTCCAGAATGCTACAGTGTTATCCAACTGCTCCAGAATGCTACGGTGTTATCCAACTGCTCCAGAATGCTGCAGTGTTATCCAACTGCTCCAGAATGCTACGGTGTTATCCAACTGCTCCAGAATCCTGGTGTCCAAACCTTCCTAAGGTCTCCCATGTCACCCCGCTCCTCATCACGCTACGCTGTCTTCCTGTCGAAGCTCACATCGTCTTCAAGACCCTGGTGCTTGTCAACAGGGTAAGCAAGGGGAACCGCCCCTCCTTACCTTCAGGCTCAAACTGTACATTCCAACCCCAGCAATCCATTACGCCACCTCTGGTCTCTTGGCCCTCCCACCCCCAGGGGAGGGCAGCTCCCGCTCAGCTCAGTCAAAGCTCTTCTCTGTCCTGGCACCCCATTGGTGGAACATGCTTCCCCCTGAAGTCAGGACAGCGGAGACCCTGCCCATCCCAAAACATATTTTGTCTTCCAAAACCTCTTATGAAGAGTATCTTAAAGAACTCTTACACAACGCCCGATATCTTTCTATTTACCTATCGGCGCGACCTTCTCCTTGTCTATATCTTTCTAACTTTTACCTATCAGCGTGACCATCTCCTTGTCTATATCTTTCTAACTTTTACCTGTCGACTTGACCTTCCTGTCTCTGCCAACACTTCCACTGCTGTTCAACTCACTACTATAGTAGTTCATTTTGTTATTGTCATATTTTAGTTTAGTCATTCTGGGGTTGTTCTGTTGGGCTCAGTTTGGCTGACACCCTTCTCTCTGTCCTGTCTCTGTCCTCTCTCTGTCCTCTCTCTGTCCTCTCTCTGTCCTGTCTCTGTCCTGTCTCTGTCCTCTCTCTGTCCTGTCTCTGTCCTGTCTCTGTCCTCTCTCTGTCCTGTCTCTGTCCTCTCTCTGTCCTGTCTCTGTCCTGTCTCTGTCCTCTCTCTGTCCTCTCTCAGTCCTCTCTCTGTCCTGTCTCTGTCCTGTCTCTGTCCTCTCTCTGTCCTGTCTCTGTCCTGTCTCTGTCCTCTCTCTGTACTGTCTCTGTAAACAAGTAGTAGAATAGAGTAGAATAGACAATAAACAAGGGAAAACAAGGGAAATAAACAATCAGAAATTATAATATAGACATTTCAAATGTTATATCATTGTGCAGTGTTGTAGCAATGTGAAAGTAGTTGAAGTATGAAAGGGAAACTAAATAAACAGATACATGATTGACCCTTTTCTCGTGGCAACAGGTCACACATCTTGCTGCTGTGATGGCGCACTGTGGAATTTCACCCAGTAGATATGGGAGTTTATCAAGATTGAATTTGCTTTCAAATTCTTTGTGGATCTGTGTAATCTAAGGGAAATATGTGTCTCTAATATGGTCATACATTGAGCAGGAGGTTAGGAAGTGCAGCTCAGTTTCCAACTCGTTTTGTGGGCACATAGCCTGTCTTCTCTTGAGAGCCATGTTCTGCCTTTAGGTCCCTGGGTCTGGAAATTTGATCTCAGGATGGAGCAAGGCTATGCTCACTGAGTCTGTACATAGTCAAAGCTTTCCTTAAGTTTGGGTTTTTGGGCAGTGCTCTTTTCTGGACTTTGATCATTAGGGTTGAATCGTTCTGGCGTTTAGGTCCCATGGGTCTTCAAATGATTGATCTCCTTCTCTAGGATGGAGAATCTGTCATCTCTAAAGGGTTGATTCTACAGGGGGGGCCCATGTACACAAAGTGTACAAAACATTAAGAACACCTTCCTAATATTGAGTTGCACCTCCTTTTGCCCTCAGAACAGCCTCAATTTCATGGAGCATGAACTCTATAAGATGTTGAAAGCGTTCCACAGGGATGCTGGCTCATGTTGACTCTTCAAGGTGTTGAAAGCGTTCCACAGGGATGCTGGCCCATGTTGACTCTACAAGGTGTTGAAAGCGTTCCACAGGGATGCTGGCCCATGTTGACTCTACAAGGTGTTGAAAGCGTTCCACAGGGATGCTGGCCCATGTTGACTCTACAAGGTGTTGAAAGCGTTCCACAGGGATGCTGGCCCATGTTGACTCTACAAGGTGTTGAAAGCGTTCCACAGGGATGCTGGCCCATGTTGACTCTACAAGGTGTTGAAAGCGTTCCACAGGGATGCTGGCCCATGTTGACTCTACAAGGTGTTGAAAGCGTTCCACAGGGATGCTGGCCCATGTTGACTCTACAAGGTGTTGAAAGCGTTCCACAGGGATGCTGGCCCATGTTGACTCTTCAAGGTGTTGAAAGCGTTCCACAGGGATGCTGGCCCATGTTGACTCTTCAAGGTGTTGAAAGCGTTCCACAGGGATGCTGGCCCATGTTGACTCTACAAGGTGTTGAAAGCGTTCCACAGGGATGCTGGCCCATGTTGACTCTACAAGGTGTTGAAAGCGTTCCACAGGGATGCTGGCCCATGTTGACTCTACAAGGTGTTGAAAGCGTT
>NW_025745945.1:97500-110000 GCF_021184085.1 Oncorhynchus gorbuscha | reverse complement strand
GTCATTTAGCAGACGCTCTTATCCAGAGCGACTTACAAATTGGTGCATTCACCTTATGACATCGAGTGGAACAGTCACTTTACAATAGTGCATCTAAATCTTAAAGGGGGGGGGTGAGAGGGATTACTTATCCTATCCTAGGTATTCCTTAAAGAGGTGGGGTTTCAGGTGTCTCCGGAAGGTGGTGATTGACTCCGCTGTCCTGGCGTCGTGAGGGAGTTTGTTCCACCATTGGGGGGCCAGAGCAGCGAACAGTTTTGACTGGGCTGAGCGGGAGCTGTACTTCCTCAGTGGTAGGGAGGCGAGCAGGCCAGAGGTGGATGAACGCAGTGCCCTTGTTTGGGTGTAGGGCCTGATCAGAGCCTGGAGGTACTGAGGTGCCGTTCCCCTCACAGCTCCGTAGGCAAGCACCATGGTCTTGTAGCGGATGCGAGCTTCAACTGGAAGCCAGTGGAGAGAACGGAGGAGCGGGGTGACGTGAGAGAACTTGGGAAGGTTGAACACCAGACGGGCTGCGGCGTTCTGGATGAGTTGAAGGGGTTTAATGGCACAGGCAGGGAGCCCAGCCAACAGCGAGTTGCAGTAATCCAGACGGGAGATGACAAGTGTCTGGATTAGGACCTGCGCCGCTTCCTGTGTGAGGCAGGGTCGTACTCTGCGGATGTTGTAGAGCATGAACCTACAGGAACGGGCCACCGCCTTGATGTTGGTTGAGAACGACAGGGTGTTGTCCAGGATCACGCCAAGGTTCTTAGCGCTCTGGGAGGAGGACACAATGGAGTTGTCAACCGTGATGGCGAGATCATGGAACGGGCAGTCCTTCCCCGGGAGGAAGAGCAGCTCCGTCTTGCCGAGGTTCAGCTTGAGGTGGTGATCCGTCATCCACACTGATATGTCTGCCAGACATGCAGAGATGCGATTCGCCACCTGGTCATCAGAAGGGGGAAAGGAGAAGATTAATTGTGTGTCGTCTGCATAGCAATGATAGGAGAGACCATGTGAGGTTATGACAGAGCCAAGTGACTTGGTGTATAGCGAGAATAGGAGAGGGCCTAGAACAGAGCCCTGGGGACACCAGTGGTGAGAGCGCGTGGTGAGGAGACAGATTCTCGCCACGCCACCTGGTAGGAGCGACCTGTCAGGTAGGACGCAATCCAAGCGTGGGCCGCGCCGGAGATGCCCAACTCGGAGAGGGTGGAGAGGAGGATCTGATGGTTCACAGTATCGAAGGCAGCCGATAGATCTAGAAGGATGAGAGCAGAGGAGAGAGAGTTAGCTTTAGCAGTGCGGAGCGCCTCCGTGATACAGAGGAGAGCAGTCTCAGTTGAATGACTAGTCTTGAAACCTGACTGATTTGGATCAAGAAGGTCATTCAGAGAGAGATAGCGGGAGAGCTGGCCAAGGACGGCACGTTCAAGAGTTTTGGAGAGAAAAGAAAGAAGGGATACTGGTCTGTAATTGTTGACATCGGAGGATCGAGTGTAGGTTTTTTCAGAAGGGGTGCAACTCTCGCTCTCTTGAAGACGGAACGGACGTAGCCAGCGGTCAGGGATGAGTTGATGAGCGAGGTGAGGTAAGGGAGAAGGTCTCCGGAAATGGTCTGGAGAAGAGAGGAGGGGATAGGGTCAAGCGGGCAGGTTGTTGGGCGGCCGGCCGTCACAAGACGCGAGATTTAAGTTATCACCACCATTGTCGTTTGACTATCACATGTTATACTCACATCAATTACATACACACCACTTTGTCAGGTCAGTTTGATACCGGAAGCTTTTCCCTGAAATACTCAACTGAAGCTGTGTCTGATCGAGTGATAATGTTGTGATGTTTATTTTATTTAACTAGGCAAATCAATTAACAAATTCTTATTTACAATGACTGCCTACACTGGCCAAACCCGGAGGATGCTGTGCCAATTGTTCGCCGCCCTATGGTACTCCCAATCACGGCCGGTTGTGATACAGTCTGGATTAAAACCAGGGTTTCTGTAGTGACGCCTCAAGCACTGAGATGCAGTGCCTTAGACCGCTGCGCCACTCGGGAGCCCAACCTTCTTGCAGTCCAATTTGTAAGTCGCTCTGGATAAGAGCGTCTGCTAAATGACTTAAATGTTATTGTAAATTTAATCTGGAGAGAGAGGGGAGAAAGAGGTCAGAGCACAGGGTAGGGCAGTGTGAGCAGAACCAGCGGTGTCGTTTGACTTAGCAAACGAGGATCGGATGTCGTCGACCTTCCTTTCAAAATGGTTGACGAAGTCATCTGTAGAGAGGGAGGAGGGGGGGGGGGAGGAGGATTCAGGAGGGAGGAGAAGGTGGCAAAGAGCTTCCTAGGGTTAGAGGCAGATGCTTGGAATTTAGAGTGGTAGAAAGTGGCTTTAGCAGCAGAGACAGAGGAGGAAAATGTAGAGAGGAGGGAGTGAAAGTATGCCAGGTCCGCAGGGAGCCGAGTTTTCCTCCATTTCCGCTCGGCTGCCCGGAGCCCTGTTCTGTGAGCTCGCAATGAGTCATCGAGCCACGGAGCGGGAGGGGAGGACCGAGCCGGCCTGGAGGATAGGGGACATAGAGAGTCAAGGGATGCAGAGAGGGAGGAGAGGAGGGTTGAGGAGGCAGAATCAGGAGATAGGTTGGAGAAGGTTTGAGCAGAGGGAAGAGATGATAGGATGGAAGAGGAGAGAGTAGCGGGGGAGAGAGAGCGAAGGTTGGGACGGCGCGATACCATCCGAGTAGGGGCAGTGTGGGAGGTGTTGGATGAGAGCGAGAGGGAAAAGGATACAAGGTTGTGGTCGGAGACTTGGAGGGGAGTTGCAATGAGGTTAGTGGAAGAACAGCATCTAGTAAAGATATTGTCGAGCGTATTGCCTGCCTTGTGAGTAGGGGGGGAAGGTGAGAGGGTGAGGTCAAAAGAGGAGAGGAGTGGAAAGAAGGAGGCAGAGAGGAATGAGTCAAAGGTAGACGTGGGGAGGTTAAAGTCGCCCAGAACTGTGAGAGGTGAGCCGTCCTCAGGAAAGGAGCTTATCAAGGCATCAAGCTCATTGATGAACTCTCCGAGGGAACCTGGAGGGCGATAAATGATAAGGATGTTAAGCTTGAAAGGGCTGGTAACTGTGACAGCATGGAATTCAAAGGAGGCGATAGACAGATGGGTAAGGGGAGAAAGAGAGAATGACCACTTGGGAGAGATGAGGATCCCGGTGCCACCACCCCGCTGACCAGAAGCTCTCGGGGTGTGCGAGAACACGTGGGCGGACGAAGAGAGAGCAGTAGGAGTAGCAGTGTTGTCTGTGGTGATCCATGTTTCCGTCAGTGCCAAGAAGTCGAGGGACTGGAGGGAGGCATAGGCTGAGATGAACTCTGCCTTGTTGGCCGCAGATCGGCAGTTCCAGAGGCTACCGGAGACCTGGAACTCCACGTGGGTCGTGCGCGCTGGGACCACCAGATTAGGGTGGCCGCGGCCACGCGGTGTGGAGCGTTTGTATGGTCTGTGCAGAGAGGAGAGAACAGGGATAGACAGACACATAGTTGACAGGCTACAGAAGAGGCTACGCTAATGCAAAGGAGATTGGAATGACAAGTGGACTACACGTCTCGAATGTTCAGAAAGTTAAGCTTACGTAGCAAGAGTCTTATTGACTAAAATGATTAAAATGATACAGTACTGCTGAAGTAGGCTAGCTGGCAGTGGGTGCGTTGTTGACACTACACTAATCAAGTCGTTCCGTTGAGTGTAATAGTTTCGACAGTGCTGCTATTCGGGGGCTAGCTGGCTAGCTAGCAGTGTTGTTTACGTTACGTTGCGTTAAAAGAACGACAATAGCTGGCTAGCTAACCTAGAAAATCGCTCTAGACTACACAATTATCTTTGATACAAAGACGGCTATGTAGCTAGCTATGTAGCTAGCTACGATCAAACAAATCAGACCGTTATACTGTAATGAAATAAAATGAAAATGTGATACTACCTGTGAATGCGACCGGGTTGTTGAGTCTATTCAGAAGACGTTGGCTAGCTGTTGGCTAGCTGTCGGCTAGCTAGCAGAGTCTCCTACGTTAAGGACGACAAATAGCTGGCTAGCTAACCTCGGTAAATTAAGATAATCACTCTAAGACTACACACTCTAAACTACACACTTATCTTGGATACGAAGACAGCAAAGACAGCTATGTAGCTAGCTAACACTACACTAATCAAGTCGTTCAGTTGAGTGTAATAGTTTCTCCAGTGCAGCTAATCAGTGGACGTTAGCTAGCTGGCTAGTGATGACATTTACTAAATTTGTCTGCCATTATGGATTCACAAAATATATTTATACCAGTTGTACGGGGCTCTCTAGCATAGAACAGGTGTTAGATATTCAGTAGTATGTCAATACATAATGAGTTTCAGTAGATAAATGAAACTTAGCTAGCTAGCCAGGTAGCTTGTATGAAACATAACTAACTTAGCTTAGCTAGCCAGATAGCTTGTATATAACATAACTAACTTAGCTAGCTCGCCAGGTAGCTTGTATGAAACATAACTAACTTAGCTAGCTAGCCAGGTAGCTTGTATGAAACATAACTAACTTAGCTAGCTAGCCAGGTAGCTTGTATGAAACATAACTAACTTAGCTTAGCTAGCTAGCCAGATAGCTTGTATGAAACATAACTAACTTAGCGAGCTAGCCAGGTCGCTTGCAGGAAAAATAACTAACTTAGCTAGCTAGCCAGGTCGCTTGCAGGAAACATAACTAACTTAGCGAGCTAGCCAGGTAGCTTGCAGGAAACATAACTAACTTAGCGAGCTAGCCAGGTAGCTTGTATGAAACATAACTAACTTAGCGAGCTAGCCAGGTCGCTTGCAGGAAACATAACTAACTTAGCGAGCTAGCCAGGTAGCTTGTATGAAACATAACTAACTTAGCTAGCTCGCCAGGTAGCTTGTATATAACATAACTAACTTAGCTAGCTAGCCAGGTAGCTTGTATGAAACATAACTAACTTAGCTAGCTAGCCAGGTAGCTTGAATGAAACATAACTAACTTAGCTAGCTAGCCAGGTAGCTTGCAGGAAAAATAACTTACTAAGCACCATATTTGATTTGATTTGATTTGTCATCTGCCCTCTTCGTGCATCGGCTATAGCTGAGCTTCTAGCTAAATCCAACTCTACGTTTTGAATCCTCTTCGCTATATTCCAGTTGAAATACGGGGTTGAATTTCACCATGTAGTGTATTCATTTTGTTAAAGCTCAACTATTCAACTCAACTGTTATGAACTCACTCACTTATTAACCCTCCCTCTCTCCATCTACCCCCTCTCTCTCCCCCTCCCTCTTTCCCCTTCACCCCCTTCCTCTTCCTCCTCTATCCCTCCCTCTCTCCACCCCCTCCCTCTCTCCATCTACCCCCTCTCTCTCCCCCTCCCTCTTTCCCCCTCACCCCATTCCTCTTCCTCCTCTCCCCCTCCCTCTCTCCACCCCCTCTACCTCTGCCCATATCTCGTTCTCTCTCCTCTACAGCTTTAAAAAGATCCTTCGACGTCGACGATGTGGACGAGCTTCCTCCCTTCTCCCCCTCCTCCCCCGTTCCCTCCCCCCTCTCCTCCACCTCCCTCCTCAACAAGACCAATGAGGGTCGAGGGTTCCCCACCTCCAACCACGGCTCCCCTGCCTTCCGTTCCCGGATCAGCCTTGGTACCAACCCCAGCCCTGCCCAGAGCCCTGTGTTCAAGTCCCGCATGGTCTCCAGTCTCTCCTTCAACAGAGCCATGAACAGACCCGCCATCAACAACAATGGAGGGAGCTCCGGAGGCATCACCAGGGCCTCTTCGTTCCAGAACAAGTTCAACCCTAAGGGTTTCTCCTCCTCTCTCTCTGGCCCAGGCAGTGATAATGATAGTCTCCATAGCTCCTCTTCTAGTCTGGAGTATTCCATCCAGGGAGGCGGAGGAGAAGGAGGAGGAGGAGGGGTACATCCAGGCAAGCCAGGGTCTCTGTCCTACTCCACTAGCCCACAGATGGAGCAGCGTCCTGGGCAGCAGTGTGGCGTGGGCCTGGGTATGGGGAAGAAGTTCTCTTCCTATGGGAGTGTGTTTCACTCTGAGCTAGAGGGGCCTATGGGGCTGGGAGCTCCAGAGCCCAGGGGGGTCAGCCACGGATCCATGCCCAGTCTGGACCTCCAGATCGGGGAAGGAGGAGGCGGGGTGATGGGGGTGCGGGGGGCTGGAGGTGGAGGGGTGAGGTATGGCAACGCCAATGTGGGTTTGAATGGCGGATCCCAGCGGCATTATAACACCAGTCCCTTTGGGAAGGAAGGATGCTACTCTCCCAATCAGAACCACAACAGCTACCAGGCCCAGCCCAAACCCAAAGAGACGCAGCGTCTCAACAAGTTCCCCCTGGATCTGGACAGTCTGGTGGGGGTGAAGACGCCCCAGCCCAGCCCCCATCCTCCCACCTCGTCTGACCCCCCTAAACCTCCACCCAGAGCACACTATCCCAGCAGCCTCTCTGTCTCAGCTAGCCCATCCCTCAGCAGTCTGGACAGCTCCGGTGGTGACCTCACTCCTCTTCCCGCCGCCAAACACCACGTCTCCTACAACAACATCAACCCTTCCCTCCCCTGCTCTCCCCCACCTACCTCCCCCCCGGGGGCCAAGCCGGTCCCGAAGGTGAGCCAGTCCCCTGTCCCCCTGTCCCCCGCCCAGACCCCCAGCTCAACCTGCTCTCCCCCAGACCTCAGGTAGGACACCTGGCCCCCTCCACCCCCCTGCCACCGGAGCACACCCAGCCACAGGAAATGATGTCAGAGAGAGAAAGCGTGGGTTCCATCCTGCAGAGGATCGCTTCCTTCTCCCGTCCCGACGCCATGACGACCACCAGGGTTCCAAGCCCCGCCAGTGTTCTGAGCGGGGTTGCCCTTAGCAACGGGGTGAAGAAGGAGAGCCCACCACCGATGATGATGATGCATCAGGAGCGTGTTTCATCACCTCTACCTGTGGCGGTCCAGAGACAGGGGCTAAAGAGAGTGCAAGGTAAGCATTCTAAATTTACATGGTTACTGACCCAACGCTCTTAACCGCCAGGTCACCTGCCGACCACGTAGGTCATTAACTAACGATTTCATAGGAATGTTCCCAAGAGACCGCTCCCTAAATGTCAAATAGAACTTAAGATTCTAAATGTTTCAGACACATTTCAAGAATATTCATGTGATGAGTTTTCTGTGGTTTAGGAAAATATTCCATTAACGTCCCACCAAACATACACAGAACATGGTCGTCATTAAAGCTGTGTTGTACTATAAGGACCAGGTCTTGTTGTGTTGTACTACAAGGACCAGGTCTTGTTGTGTTGTACTATGAGGACCAGGTCTTGTTGTGTTGTACTACAAGGACCAGGTCTTGTTGTGTTGTACTACAAGGACCAGGTCTTGTTGTGTTGTACTACAAGGACCAGGTCTTGTTGTGTTGTACTATAAGGACCAGGTCTTGTTGTGTTGTACTACAAGGACCAGGTCTTGTTGTGTTGTACTACAAGGACCAGGTCTTGTTGTGTTGTACTATAAGGACCAGGTCTTGTTGTGTTGTACTATAAGGACCAGGTCTTGTTGTGTTGTACTACAAGGACCAGGTCTTGTTGTGTTGTACTACAAGGACCAGGTCTTGTTGTGTTGTACTACAAGGACCAGGTCTTGTTGTGTTGTACTATGAGGACCAGGTCTTGTTGTGTCATACTACAAGGACCAGGTCTTGTTGTGTTGTACTATAAGGACCAGGTATTGTTGTGTTGTACTATAAGGACCAGGTCTTGTTGTGTTGTACAGGTCTTGTTGTGTTGTACTACAAGGACCAGGTCTTGTTGTGTTGTACTACAAGGACCAGGTCTTGTTGTGTTGTACTACAACTACAAGGACCAGGTCTTGTTGTGTTGTGTCATACTACAAGGACCAGGTCTTGTTGTGTTGTACTACAAGGACCAGGTCTTGTTGTGTTGTACTACAAGGACCAGGTCTTGTTGTGTTGTACTACAAGGACCAGGTCTTGTTGTGTTGTACTATAAGGACCAGGTCTTGTTGTGTTGTACTATGAGGACCAGGTCTTGTTGTGTCATACCAGGTCTTGTTGTGTTGTACTCGTGTCATACTACAAGGTCCAGGTCTTGTTGTGTTGTACTATGAGGACCAGGTCTTGTTGTGTCATACTATAAGGACCAGGTCTTGTTGTGTTGTACTACAAGGACCAGGTCTTGTTGTGTTGTACTACAAGGACCAGGTCTTGTTGTGTTGTACTATAAGGACCAGGTCTTGTTGTGTTGTACTATGAGGACCAGGTCTTGTTGTGTCATACTACAAGGACCAGGTCTTGTTGTGTTGTACTCGTGTCATACTACAAGGACCAGGTCTTGTTGTGTCATACTATAAGGACCAGGTCTTGTTGTGTTGTACTATAAGGACCAGGTCTTGTTGTGTTGTACTACAAGGACCAGGTCTTGTTGTGTTGTACTATAAGGACCAGGTCTTGTTGTGTCATACTATAAGGACCAGGTCTTGTTGTGTTGTACTACAAGGACCAGGTCTTGTTGTGTTGTACTACAAGGACCAGGTCTTGTTGTGTTGTACTATAAGGACCAGGTCTTGTTGTGTTGTACTATAAGGACCAGGTCTTGTTGTGTTGTACTACAAGGACCAGGTCTTGTTGTGTTGTACTATGAGGACCAGGTCTTGTTGTGTTGTACTATAAGGACCAGGTCTTGTTGTGTTGTACTACAAGGACCAGGTCTTGTTGTGTCATACTATAAGGACCAGGTCTTGTTGTGTCATACTATAAGGACCAGGTCTTGTTGTGTTGTACTACAAGGACCAGGTCTTGTTGTGTCATACTATAAGGACCAGGTCTTGTTGTGTTGTACTATAAGGACCAGGTCTTGTTGTGTTGTACTACAAGGTCCAGGTCTTGTTGTGTTGTACTATAAGGACCAGGTCTTGTTGTGTTGTACTATAATGACCAGGTCTTGTTGTGTTGTACTATAAGGACCAGGTCTTGTTGTGTTGTACTACAAGGACCAGGTCTTGTTGTGTTGTACTATAAGGACCGGGTCTTGTTGTGTTGTACTACAAGGACCAGGTCTTGTTGTGTTGTACTACAAGGACCAGGTCTTGTTGTGTTGTACTACAAGGACCAGGTCTTGTTGTGTTGTACTACAAGGACCAGGTCTTGTTGTGTCATACTACAAGGACCAGGTCTTGTTGTGTTGTACTACAAGGACCAGGTCTTGTTGTGTTGTACTATAAGGACCAGGTCTTAATGGCACAGGAGGTAGTGCTGTGTCCTGTATGTGTAGAGTTACTGGTTCATGTCCCTCTCAGCTGGTCCGTCTCCATCACTAGTATCTGTTGTTGTCCCAGAGGACACAGAACACAGCTGGTCTGTCTCCATCACTAGTATCTGTTGTTGTCCCAGAGGACACAGAACACAGCTGGTCCGTCTCCATCACTAGTATCTGTTGTTGTCCCAGAGGACACAGAACACATCTGGTCCGTCTCGATCACTAGTATCTGTTGTTGTCCCAGAGGACACAGAACACAGCTGGTCCGTCTCCATCACTAGTATCTGTTGTTGTCCCAGAGGACACAGAACACAGCTGGTCCGTCTCCATCACTAGTATCTGTTGTTGTCCCAGAGGACACAGAACACAGCTGGTCCGTCTCCATCACTAGTATCTGTTGTTGTCCCAGAGGACACAGAACACATCTGGTCCGTCTCCATCACTAGTATCTGTTGTTGTCCCAGAGGACACAGAACACAGCTGGTCCGTCTCCATCACTAGTATCTGTTGTTGTCCCAGAGGACACAGAACACAGCTGGTCCGTCTCCATCACTAGTATCTGTTGTTGTCCCAGAGGACACAGAACACAGCTGGTCCGTCTCCATCACTAGTATCTGTTGTTGTCCCAGAGGACACAGAACACAGCTGGTCCGTCTCCATCACTAGTATCTGTTGTTGTCCCAGAGGACACAGAACACAGCTGGTCCGTCTCCATCACTAGTATCTGTTGTTGTCCCAGAGGACACAGAACACAGCTGGTCCGTCTCCATCACTAGTATCTGTTGTTGTCCCAGAGGACACAGAACACCGCTGGTCCGTCTCCATCACTAGTATCTGTTGTTGTCCCAGAGGACACAGAACACAGCTGGTCCGTCTCCATCACTAGTATCTGTTGTTGTCCCAGAGGACACAGAACACAGCTGGTCCGTCTCCATCACTAGTATCTGTTGTTGTCCCAGAGGACACAGAACACAGCTGGTCCGTCTCCATCACTAGTATCTGTTGTTGTCCCAGAGGACACAGAACACAGCTGGTCCGTCTCCATCACTAGTATCTGTTGTTGTCCCAGAGGACACAGAACACAGCTGGTCCGTCTCCATCACTAGTATCTGTTGTTGTCCCAGAGGACACAGAACACAGCTGGTCCGTCTCCATCACTAGTATCTGTTGTTGTCCCAGAGGACACAGAACACAGCTGGTCCGTCTCCATCACTAGTATCTGTTGTTGTCCCAGAGGACACAGAACACAGCTGGTCCGTCTCCATCACTAGTATCTGTTGTTGTCCCAGAGGACACAGAACACAGCTGGTCCGTCTCCATCACTAGTATCTGTTGTTGTCCCAGAGGACACAGAACACAGCTGGTCCGTCTCCATCACTAGTATCTGTTGTTGTCCCAGAGGACACAGAACACAGCTGGTCCGTCTCCATCACTAGTATCTGTTGTTGTCCCAGAGGACACAGAACACAGCTGGTCCGTCTCCATCACTAGTATCTGTTGTTGTCCCAGAGGACACAGAACACAGCTGGTCCGTCTCCATCACTAGTATCTGTTGTTGTCCCAGAGGACACAGAACACAGCTGGTCCGTCTCCATCACTAGTATCTGTTGTTGTCCCAGAGGACACAGAACACAGCTGGTCCGTCTCCATCACTAGTATCTGTTGTTGTCCCAGAGGACACAGAACACAGCTGGTCCGTCTCCATCACTAGTATCTGTTGTTGTCCCAGAGGACACAGAACACAGCTGGTCCGTCTCCATCACTAGTATCTGTTGTTGTCCCAGAGGACACAGAACACAGCTGGTCCGTCTCCATCACTAGTATCTGTTGTTGTCCCAGAGGACACAGAATCACTAGTATCTGTTGTTGTCCCAACTGGTCCGTCTCCATCACTAGTATCTGTTGTTGTCCCAGAGGACACAGAACACAGCTGGTCCGTCTCCATCACTAGTATCTGTTGTTGTCCCAGAGGACACAGAACACAGCTGGTCCGTCTCCATCACTAGTATCTGTTGTTGTCCCAGAGGACACAGAACACAGCTGGTCCGTCTCCATCACTAGTATCTGTTGTTGTCCCAGAGGACACAGAACACATCTGGTCCGTCTCCATCACTAGTATCTGTTGTTGTCCCAGAGGACACAGAACACAGCTGGTCCGTCTCCATCACTAGTATCTGTTGTTGTCCCAGAGGACACAGAACACAGCTGGTCCGTCTCCATCACTAGTATCTGTTGTTGTCCCAGAGGACACAGAACACAGCTGGTCCGTCTCCATCACTAGTATCTGTTGTTGTCCCAGAGGACACAGAACACAGCTGGTCCGTCTCCATCACTAGTATCTGTTGTTGTCCCAGAGGACACAGAACACAGCTGGTCCGTCTCCATCACTAGTATCTGTTGTTGTCCCAGAGGACACAGAACACAGCTGGTCCGTCTCCATCACTAGTATCTGTTGTTGTCCCAGAGGACACAGAACACAGCTGGTCCGTCTCCATCACTAGTATCTGTTGTTGTCCCAGAGGACACAGAACACAGCTGGTCCGTCTCCATCACTAGTATCTGTTGTTGTCCCAGAGGACACAGAACACAGCTGGTCCGTCTCCATCACTAGTATCTGTTGTTGTCCCAGAGGACACAGAACACAGCTGGTCCGTCTCCATCACTAGTATCTGTTGTTGTCCCAGAGGACACAGAACACATCTGGTCCGTCTCCATCACTAGTATCTGTTGTTGTCCCAGAGGACACAGAACACATCTGGTCCGTCTCCATCACTAGTATCTGTTGTTGTCCCAGAGGACACAGAACACAGAACACAGTATCTGGTCCCAGTCTCCATCACTAGTATCTGTTGTTGTCCCAGAGGACACAGAACACAGCTGGTCCGTCTCCATCACTAGTATCTGTTGTTGTCCCAGAGGACACAGAACACAGCTGGTCCGTCTCCATCACTAGTATCTGTTGTTGTCCCAGAGGACACAGAACACAGCTGGTCCGTCTCCATCACTAGTATCTGTTGTTGTCCCAGAGGACACAGAACACAGCTGGTCCGTCTCCATCACTAGTATCTGTTGTTGTCCCAGAGGACACAGAACACAGCTGGTCCGTCTCCATCACTAGTGTCTGTTGTTGTCCCAGAGGACACAGAACACAGCTGGTCCGTCTCCATCACTAGTATCTGTTGTTGTCCCAGAGGACACAG
>NW_025745945.1:90000-92500 GCF_021184085.1 Oncorhynchus gorbuscha | reverse complement strand
CTATCATTCTATCTGGAGGTTAGAATGGTTTCTGGGTCATTTGGAACACTCAGAAAAGGGATTCTAATCATTCTATCTGGAGGTTAGAATGGTTTCTGGGTCATTTGGAACACTCAGAAGGATTCTATGATTATATCTGGAGGTTAGAATGGTTTCTGGGTCATTTGGAACACTAATAAGACCAGAAGGATTCTATCATTCTATCTGGAGGTTAGAATGGTTTCTGGGTCATTTGGAACACTCAGAAGGATTCTATCATTCTATCTGGAGGTTAGAATGATTTCTGGGTCATATGGAACACTCAGAAGGATTCTATCATTCTATCTGGAGGTTAGAATGGTTTCTGGGTAATTTGGAACACTCAGAAGGATTCTATCATTCTATCTGGAGGTTAGAATGGTTTCTGGGTCATTTTGAACACTCAGAAGGATTCTATCATTCTGTTGTGAAGCGTTGAAGCACCTCTGAATAGTTTGACACACTGGTAGGAATGATTAACCAGTAACCCCTGGGTTTTCCCCTCAGCTCTTACTGCAGACAGATAGCTAAGGCTGTATTACCTAGTGACTCTCTTCCCAAATAATGACTGATAGGACAGTTAGCTAAGACTGTATTACCTAGCTTAGAGCAGGAGATCACAGAGACACTTACAAACACACACAGATAATGACTGATAGGACAGTTAGCTAAGACTGTATTACCTAGCTTAGAGCAGGAGATCACAGAGACACTTACAAACACACACAGATAATGACTGATAGGACAGGTAGCTAAGGCTGTATTACCTAGCTTAGAGCAGGAGATCACAGAGACACTTACAAACACTCACAGATAATGACTGATAGGACAGGTAGCTAAGGCTGTATTACCTAGCTTAGAGCAGGAGATCACAGAGACACTTACAAACACACACAGATAATGACTGATAGGACAGTTAGCTAAGGCTGTATTACCTAGCTTAGAGCAGGAGATCACAGAGACACTTACAAACACACACAGATAATGACTGATAGGACAGGTAGCTAAGGCTGTATTACCTAGCTTAGAGCAGGAGATCACAGAGACACTTACAAACACACACAGATAATGACTGATAGGACAGGTAGCTAAGGCTGTATTACCTAGCTTAGAGCAGGAGATCACAGAGACACAAACACACACAGATAATGACTGATAGGACAGGTAGCTAAGGCTGTATTACCTAGCTTAGAGCAGGAGATCACAGAGACACAAACACACACAGATAATGACTGATAGGACAGGTAGCTAAGGCTGTATTACCTAGCTTAGAGCAGGAGATCACAGAGACACAAACACACACAGGTAATGACTGATAGGACAGTTGCTATGTGTTGTACTCCCCTCCCATAGTCTCTTCACTAAATAGTCTGTAGGGTCCGAACGGTTTGTTTGTACAGATGACCGTGGTTCCTTCAGGCGTGGAGGTCTACCATTTCAATGCAAGGGCTTTATTCTCTCTCTCTTTTTAATGACAGTCATTTAGGGAATCAATTATCCTCCAGCAGATGTTTTAAAACAGCTCACCCTTCTATTATCCCTCAGGGACAGGGGATGGAGGGGAGAGAGAGAGGGGAGGGAGGGAGAGAGAGGGGGGGAGGGAGAGAGAGAGGGGGAGAGGGAGAGAGAGAGAGGGAGGGGAGAGAGAGAGGGAGGGAGGGGAGAGAGGGGAGAGAGTGGGGTACGGAAGGAGAGAGAGGGAGAGAGGGAGAGAGAGGGGTACGGAAGGAGAGAGAGAGGGGAGGGAGAGAGAGGGGATGGAAGGAGAGAGAGGGAGGGGGACAGAAGGAGAGAGAGGGAGGGGAGAGAGAGGGGTACGGAAGGAGAGAGAGGGAGGGGAGAGAGAGGGGTACGGAAGGAGAGAGAGGGAGAGAGAGGGAGGGGAGAGAGAGGGGTACGAAAGGAGAGAGAGGGAGGGGAGAGAGAGGGGTACGGAAGGAGAGAGAGGGAGGGGAGAGAGAGGGGTACGGTAGGAGAGAGAGGGAGGGGAGAGAGCGGGGGAGGGAGGGAGAGAGAGAGGGGTACGGAAGGAGAGAGAGGGAGGGGAGAGAGGGGGTATGGAAGGAGAGGAGAGAGAGGGAGGGGAGAGAGAGGGGTACGGAAGGAGAGAGAGGAGGGGAGAGAGTGGGGAGGGAGGGAGGGGGGAGAGAGAGGGGTACGGAAGGAGAGAGAGGGGGAGGGGGAGAGGGAGGGGAGGGAGGGGAGAGAGAGGGGTACGGAAGGAGAGAGAGGGAGGGGGAGAGGAGGGGAGGAGAGGGAGGGAGGGAGGGAGAGAGAGGGGTACTGAAGGAGAGAGAGGAGGGGAGAGAGGGGGAGGGAGGGGAGAGAGAGGGTACGGAAGGAGAGAGAGGGAGGGGAGAGAGAGGGGTATGGAAGGAGAGAGAGGGAGGGGAGAGAGAGGGGTACGGAAGGATAGAGAGGGAGGGGAGAGTGGGGGAGGGAGGGAGGGGAGAGAGAGGGGTACGGAAGGAGAGGGAGGGAG
>NW_025745945.1:57500-77500 GCF_021184085.1 Oncorhynchus gorbuscha | reverse complement strand
GTGCGTGTGTGCGTGTGTGTGTGTGTGCGTGCGTGTGTGTGTGTGTGTGTGGGTTAGGGCCGACTATCCAGCAGGTATAGTGGGGCTCCCGAGTGGTGCAGCGATCTAAGGAACTGCATCTCAGTGCTAGAGGCATCACTACAGGCCCTGGTTCGATTCCAGGCTGAGTGACAACCGGCCGTGATCGGGAGTCCCATATGGCGGTGCACAATGGGCCCAGCGTCGTCCAGATTACGGGAGGGTTTGGCCAGTTACATTAGATCTGGATGTAGAGCTCCCTGACTCTGCTCTGATTGGACAACATAACCCCCAGAGGAAACAACATTCACACCAGCGTCGTCCAGGTTACGGGAGGGTTTGGCCAGTTACATTAGATCTGGATGTAGAGCTCCCTGACTCTGCTCTGATGGACAACATTGTGGAAACTCCCGACTCTGCTCTGATTGGACAACATAACCCCCAGTGGAAACAACATTCACACCAGCGTCCAGTCCAGGTTACGGGGGGTTTGGCCAGTTACATTAGATCTGGATGTCAGAGCTCACTGAGGCTCTGCTCTGATTGGACAACATAACCCCCAGTGGAAACAACATTCACACCAGCGTCGTCCAGGTTACGGGAGGGTTTGGCCAGTTACATTAGATCTGGATGTAGAGCTCCCTGACTCTGCTCTGATTGGACAACATAACCCCCAGTGGAAACAACATTCACACCAGCGTCGTCCAGGTTACGGGAGGGTTTGGCCAGTTACATTAGATCTGGATGTAGAGCTCCCTGACTCTGATCTGATTGGACAACATAACCCCCAGTGGAAACAACATTCACACCAGCGTCGTCCAGGTTACGGGAGGGTTTGGCCAGTTACATTAGATCTGGATGTAGAGCTCCCTGACTCTGATCTGATTGGACAACATAACCCCCAGTGGAAACAACATTCACACCAGCGTCGTCCAGGTTACGGGAGGGTTTGGCCAGTTACATTAGATCTGGATGTAGAGCTCCCTGACTCTGCTCTGATTGGACAACATAACCCCCAGAGGAAACAACATTCACACCAGCCGTACAAGTACGCTGGGCCACAGGTTATTACATAACGTGTGTGTGCTCTCATACCCTAAACTTTATTCCACATGATTGAACTGTAGAGAGAGAGAGAGAGAGAGAGAGAGAGAGGTATATAAACGGATTGATTTAATGGGATTAATTACATTCCTGCTTTAAAAGTATGTCCTGTCACAGGCAGAGTGCACGTAATGTGTGTGTGTGTGTGTGTGTGTGTGTGTGTGTGTGTGTGTGTGTGTGTGTGTGTGTGTGTGTGTGTGTGTGTGTGTGTGTGTGTGTGTGTGTGTGTGTGTGTGTGTGTGTGTGTGTGTGTGTGTGTGTGTGTGTGTGTGTGTGTGTGTGTGTGTGTGTGCGTGTGTGTGTGTGTGGCTCCACATGTATGGTGGTTGATGATTTATTGACTAGGGTGGAATGTCTCCATATGATTTACAAGCCCAGCTCCTCATCCCTCCACGTCTCTCTGACAGCCTGCTGGTGGCAGACAGGAGGAACTCTGACAGATACCACTAATTGGTTTTACTAGGACTCATAAATGGTTGCTGTTTCAACATTTCCCCAAACCTCTAATACAGCTGTCCAGGAACCTCAACTTAGACCAGGACCCAATGGCACCCTATTCCCTATGTAGTGCACTTCTTTAGTCCAGGAACCTCAAATGGCACCCAATTCCCAGGTGTATAAAATCAGGCACACAGCCATGCAATCTCCATAGGCTAACATTGGCAGTAGAATGGCCAGTACTGAAGAGCTCAGTGACTTTCAACGTGGCACCGTCATACGATGCCACCTTGACAACAAGTCAGTTGGTCAAATTTCTGCCCTGCTAGAGCTGCCCCGGTCAACTATAAGTGCTGTTATTGTGAAGTGGAAACCGATAGGAGCAACAATAGCTCAGCCGCGACGTGGTAGGCCACACAAGATCATAGAATGGGACCACTGAGTGCTGAAGCGTGTAGGTCGTAAAAATCATCTGTCCACGGTTGCACTCACTCACTACAGAGTTTCACACTGGCTCTGGAAGCAACATCACCACAAGAACTGTTCGTCGCGGAGCTTCATGAAATGGGTTTCCGTGGCCGAGCAGCCGCACACAAGCCTAAGATCACCATGCGCAATGCCAAGCGTCGACTGGAGTGGTGTAAAGGCTGTGGACACGGGTTCTCTGGAGTCACGCTTCACCATCTGCTATTCTCACGGAAACATCTGGGTTTGATAGATACCAGGAGAACTGGCCGACTGCGAGACAGGCCAAATCACCCAGCATCAGTGCCCGACCTCACTAATGCTCTTTTGGCTGAATGGAAACAAGCCCCTGCAGCAATGTTCCAACATCTAGTGGAAAGCATTCCCAGAAGAGTGGAGGCTGTTATAGCAGCAATGTTCCAACATCTAGTGGAAAGCCTTCCCAGAAGAGTGGAGGCTGTTATAGCAGCAATGTTCCAACATCTAGTGGAAAGCCTTCCCAGAAGAGTGGAGGCTTTTATAGCAGCAATGTTCCAACATCTAGTGGAAAGCCTTCCCAGAAGAGTGGAGGCTGTTATAGCAGCAATGTTCCAACATCTAGTGGAAAGCCTTCCCAGAAGAGTGGAGGCTGTTATAGCTGCAATGTTCCAACATCTAGTGGAAACACTTCCCAGAAGACTGGAGGCTGTTGTTGCAGGGGGGACCAACATCTAGTGGAAACACTTCCCAGAAGACTGGAGGCTGTTGTTGCAGGGGGGACCAACATCTAGTGGAAACACTTCCCAGAAGACTGGAGGCTGTTGTTGCAGGGGGGACCAACATCTAGTGGAAACACTTCCCAGAAGACTGGAGGCTGTTGTTGCAGGGGGGACCAACATCTAGTGGAAACACTTCCCAGAAGACTGGAGGCTGTTGTTGCAGGGGGGACCAACATCTAGTGGAAACACTTCCCAGAAGACTGGAGGCTGTTGTTGCAGGGGGGACCAACATCTAGTGGAAACACTTCCCAGAAGACTGGAGGCTGTTGTTGCAGGGGGGACCAACATCTAGTGGAAACACTTCCCAGAAGACTGGAGGCTGTTGTTGCAGGGGGGACCAACATCTAGTGGAAACACTTCCCAGAAGACTGGAGGCTGTTGTTGCAGGGGGGACCAACATCTAGTGGAAACACTTCCCAGAAGACTGGAGGCTGTTGTTGCAGGGGGGACCAACATCTAGTGGAAACACTTCCCAGAAGACTGGAGGCTGTTGTTGCAGGGGGGACCAACATCTAGTGGAAACACTTCCCAGAAGACTGGAGGCTGTTGTTGCAGGGGGACCAACATCTAGTGGAAGCACTTCCCAGAAGACTGGAGGCTGTTGTTGCAGGGGGACCAGCATCTACTTCATTCCCAGAAGACTTCATCCTAGCAGAGCAGTGTCAGAACTACACTCACTTAGAGACATGACATGGACCAGAACTAGAGGTATAACACTATTAGACATGGACCAGAACTAGAGGTATAACACTATTAGACATGGACCAGAACTAGAGGTATAACACTATTAGACACCAGAACTATATAACACTAGACATGGACCAGAACTAGAGGTATAACACTATTAGACATGGACCAGAACTAGAGGTATAACACTATTAGACATGGACCAGAACTAGAGGTATAACACTATTAGACATGGACCAGAACTAGAGGTATAACACTATTAGACATGGACCAGAACTAGAGGTATAACACTATTAGACATGGACCAGAACTAGAGGTATAACACTATGGACCAGAACTAGACATGGGACCAGAACTAGAGGTATAACACTGGACCAGAACTTAGACATGGACCAGAACTAGAACACTAGACATGGACCAGAACTAGAGGTATAACACTATTAGACATGGACCAGAACTAGAGGTATAACACTATTAGACATGGACCAGAACTAGAGGTATAACACTATTAGACATGGACCAGAACTAGAGGTATAACACTATTAGACATGGACCAGAACTAGAGGTATAACACTATTAGACATGGACCAGAACTAGAGGTATAACACTACTATTAGACATGGACCAGAACTAGAGGTATAACACTATTAGACATGGACCAGAACTAGAGGTATAACACTATTAGACATGGACCAGAACTAGAGGTATAACACTATTAGACATGGACCAGAACTAGAGGTATAACACTATTAGACATGGACCAGAACTAGAGGTATAACACTATTAGACATGGACCAGAACTAGACATGGGACCAGAACTAGAGGTATAACACTATTAGACATGGACCAGAACTAGAGGTATAACACTATTAGACATGGACCAGAACTAGAGGTATAACACTATTAGACATGGACCAGAACTGGAGAACTAGGGTATAACACTATTAGACATGGACCAGAACTAGAGGTATAACACTATTAGACATGGACCAGAACTAGAGGTATAACACTATTAGACATGGACCAGAACTAGAGGTATAGACATGGACCAGAACTAGAGGTATAACACTATTAGACATGGACCAGAACTAGAGGTATAACACTATTAGACATGGACCAGAACTAGAGGTATAACACTATTAGACATGGACCAGAACTATATAACACTATTAGACATGGACCAGAACTAGAGAGGTATAACACTATTAGACATGGACCAGAACTAGAGGTATAACACTATTAGACATGGACCAGAACTAGAGGTATAACACTATTAGACATGGACCAGAACTAGAGGTATAACACTATTAGACATGGACCAGAACTAGAGGACATGGACCAGAACTACACTATTAGACATGGACCAGAACTAGAGGTATAACACTATTAGACATGGACCAGAACTAGAGGTATAACACTATTAGACATGGACCAGAACTAGAGGTATAACACTATTAGACATGGACCAGAACTAGAGGTATAACACTATTAGACATGGACCAGAACTAGAGGTATAACACTATTAGACATGGACCAGAACTAGAGGTATAACACTATTAGACATGGACCAGAACTAGAGGTATAACACTATTAGACATGGACCAGAACTAGAGGTATAACACTATTAGACATGGACCAGAACTAGAGGTATAACACTATTAGACATGGACCAGAACTAGAGGTATAACACTATTAGACATGGACCAGAACTAGAGGTATAACACTAAGACATGGACCAGAACTAGAGGTATAACACTATTAGACATGGACCAGAACTAGAGGTATAACACTATTAGACATGGACCAGAACTAGAGGTATAACACTATTAGACATGGACCAGAACTAGAGGTATAACACTATTAGACATGGACCAGAACTAGAGGTATAACACTATTAGACATGGACCAGAACTAGACATGGACCAGAACTAGAGGTATAACACTATTAGACATGGACCAGAACTAGAGGTATAACACTATTAGACATGGACCAGAACTAGAGGTATAACACTATTAGACATGGACCAGAACTAGAATAACACTATTAGACATGGACCAGAACTAGAGGTATAACACTATTAGACATGGACCAGAACTAGAGGTATAACACTATTAGACATGGACCAGAACTAGAGGTATAACACTAGACATGGACCAGAACTAGAGGTATAACACTATTAGACATGGACCAGAACTAGAGGTATAACACTATTAGACATGGACCAGAACTAGAGGTATAACACTATTAGACATGGACCAGAACTAGAGGTATAGAACTAGACATGGACCAGAACTAACACACTATTAGACATGGACCAGAACTAGAGGTATAACACTATTAGACATGGACCAGAACTAGAGGTATAACACTATTAGACATGGACCAGAACTAGAGGTATAACATGGACCAGAACTAGAGGTATAGACATGGACCAGAACTAGAGGTATAACACTATTAGACATGGACCAGAACTAGAGGTATAACACTATTAGACATGGACCAGAACTAGAGGTATAACACTAGACATGGACCAGAACTAGAGGTATAACACTATTAGACATGGACCAGAACTAGAGGTATAACACTATTAGACATGGACCAGAACTAGAGGTATAACACTATTAGACATGGACCAGAACTAGAGGTATAACACTATTAGACATGGACCAGAACTAGAGGTATAACACTATTAGACATGGACCAGAACTAGAGGTATAACACTATTAGACATGGACCAGAACTAGAGGTATAACACTATTAGACATGGACCAGAACTAGAGGTATAACACTATTAGACATGGACCAGAACTAGAGGTATAACACTATTAGACATGGACCAGAACTAGAGGTATAACACTATTAGACATGGACCAGAACTAGAGGTATAACACTAACATGGACTATTAGACATGGACCAGAACTAGAGGTATAGACATGGACCAGAACTAGAGGTATAACACTATTAGACATGGACCAGAACTAGAGGTATAACACTATTAGACATGGACCAGAACTAGAGGTATAACACTATTAGACATGGACCAGAACTAGAGGGACCAGAACACTATTAGACATGGACCAGAACTAGAGGTATAACACTATTAGACATGGACCAGAACTAGAGGTATTACATTATTAGACATGGACCAGAACTAGAGGTATAACACTATTAGACATGGACCAGAACTATAACACTATTAGACATGGACCAGAACTAGAGGTATAACACTATTAGACATGGACCAGAACTAGAGGTATAACACTATTAGACATGGACCAGAACTAGAGGTATAACACTATTAGACATGGACCAGAACTAGAGGTATAACACTATTAGACATGGACCAGAACTAGAGGTATAACACTATTAGACATGGACCAGAACTAGAGGTATAACACTATTAGACATGGACCAGAACTAGAGGTATAACACTATTAGACATGGACCAGAACTAGAGGTATAACACTATTAGACATGGACCAGAACTAGAGGTATAACACTATTAGACATGGACCAGAACTAGAGGTATAACACTATTAGACATGGACCAGAACTAGAGGTATAACACTATTAGACATGGACCAGAACTAGAGGTATAACATGGACCAGAACTAGAGGTATTAGACATGGACCAGAACTAGAGGTATAACACTATTAGACATGGACCAGAACTAGAGGTATAACACTATTAGACATGGACCAGAACTAGAGGTATTAGACATGGACCAGAACTAGAGGTATAACACTATTAGACATGGACCAGAACTAGAGGTATAACACTATTAGACATGGACCAGAACTAGAGGTATAACACTATTAGACATGGACCAGAACTAGAGGTATAACACTATTAGACATGGACCAGAACTAGAGGTATAACACTATTAGACATGGACCAGAACTAGAGGTATAACACTATTAGACATGGACCAGAACTAGAGGTATAACACTATGGACCAGAACTAGACATGGACCAGAACTAGAGGTATAACACTATTAGACATGGACCAGAACTAGAGGTATAACACTATTAGACATGGACCAGAACTAGAGGTATAACACTATTAGACATGGACCAGAACTAGAGGTATAACACTATTAGACATGGACCAGAACTAGAGGTATAACACTATTAGACATGGACCAGAACTAGAGGTATAACACTATTAGACATGGACCAGAACTAGAGGTATAACACTATTAGACATGGACCAGAACTAGACATGGACCAGAACTAGAGGTATAACACTATTAGACATGGACCAGAACTAGAGGTATAACACTATTAGACATGGACCAGAACTAGAGGTATAACACTATTAGACATGGACCAGAACTAGAGGTATAACACTAGAGGTATAACACTAGACATGGACCAGAACTAGAATAACACTATTAGACATGGACCAGAACTAGTATAACACTATTAGACATGGACCAGAACTAGAGGTATAACACTATTAGACATGGACCAGAACTAGAGGTATAACACTATTAGACATGGACCAGAACTAGAGGTATAACACTATTAGACATGGACCAGAACTAGAGGTATAACACTATTAGACATGGACCAGAACTAGAGGTATAACACTATTAGACATGGACCAGAACTAGAGGTATAACACTATTAGACATGGACCAGAACTAGAGGTATAACACTATTAGACATGGACCAGAACTAGAGGTATAACACTATTAGACATGGACCAGAACTAGAGGTATAACACTATTAGACATGGACCAGAACTAGAGGTATAACACTATTAGACATGGACCAGAACTAGAGGTATAACACTATTAGACATGGACCAGAACTAGAGGTATAACACTATTAGACATGGACCAGAACTAGAGGTATAACACTATTAGACATGGACCAGAACTAGAGGTATAACACTATTAGACATGGACCAGAACTAGAGGTATAACACTATTAGACATGGACCAGAACTAGAGGTATAACACTATTAGACATGGACCAGAACTAGAGGGACCAGAACTATAACACTATTAGACATGGACCAGAACTAGAGGTATAACACTATTAGACATGGACCAGAACTAGAGGTATAACACTATTAGACATGGACCAGAACTAGAGGTATAACACTATTAGACATGGACCAGAACTAGAGGTATAACACTATTAGACATGGACCAGAACTAGAGGTATAACACTATTAGACATGGACCAGAACTAGAGGTATAACACTATTAGACATGGACCAGAACTAGAGGTATAACACTATTAGACATGGACCAGAACTAGAGGACCAGAACTAGAGTATAACACTATAACACTATTAGACATGGACCAGAACTAGAGGTATAACACTATTAGACATGGACCAGAACTAGAGGTATAACACTATTAGACATGGACCAGAACTAGAGGTATAACACTATTAGACATGGACCAGAACTAGAACTAGGTATAACACTATTAGACATGGACCAGAACTAGAGGTATAACACTATTAGACATGGACCAGAACTAGAGGTATAACACTATTAGACATGGACCAGAACTAGAGGTATAACACTAACCAGAACTAGAGGTATAGACATGGACCAGAACTAGAGGTATAACACTATTAGACATGGACCAGAACTAGAGGTATAACACTATTAGACATGGACCAGAACTAGAGGTATAACACTAGACATGGACCAGAACTAGAGGTATAACACTATTAGACATGGACCAGAACTAGAGGTATAACACTATTAGACATGGACCAGAACTAGAGGTATATTAGACATGGACCAGAACTAGAGGTATTATTAGACATGGACCAGAACTAGAGGTATAACACTATTAGACATGGACCAGAACTAGAGGTATAACACTATTAGACATGGACCAGAACTAGAGGTATAACACTATTAGACATGGACCAGAACTAGAGGTATAACACTATTAGACATGGACCAGAACTAGAGGTATAACACTATTAGACATGGACCAGAACTAGAGGTATAGACACTATATAGACATGGACCAGAACTAGAGGTATAACACTATTAGACATGGACCAGAACTAGAGGTATAACACTATTAGACATGGACCAGAACTAGAGGTATAACACTATTAGACATGGACCAGAACTAGAGGTATAACACTATTAGACATGGACCAGAACTAGAGGTATAACACTATTAGACATGGACCAGAACTAGAGGTATAACACTATTAGACATGGACCAGAACTAGAGGTATAACACTATTAGACATGGACCAGAACTAGAGGTATAACACTATGGACCAGAACTAGACATGGACCAGAACTAGAGGTATTAGACATGGACCAGAACTAGAGGTATAACACTATTAGACATGGACCAGAACTAGAGGTATAACACTATTAGACATGGACCAGAACTAGAGGTATTAGACATGGACCAGAACTAGAGGTATAACACTATTAGACATGGACCAGAACTAGAGGTATAACACTATTAGACATGGACCAGAACTAGAGGTATAACACTATTAGACATGGACCAGAACTAGAGGTATAACACTATTAGACATGGACCAGAACTAGAGGTATAACACTATTAGACATGGACCAGAACTAGAGGTATAACACTATTAGACATGGACCAGAACTAGAACTAGGTATAACACTATTAGACATGGACCAGAACTAGAGGTATAACACTATTAGACATGGACCAGAACTAGAGGTATAACACTATTAGACATGGACCAGAACTAGAGGTATAACACTATTAGACATGGACCAGAACTAGAGGTATAACCAGAACTACTATGGACCAGAACTAGAGGTATAACACTATTAGACATGGACCAGAACTAGAGGTATAACACTATTAGACATGGACCAGAACTAGAGGTATAACACTATTAGACATGGACCAGAACTAGAGGTATAACACTATTAGACATGGACCAGAACTAGAGGTATTAGACATGGACCAGAACTAGAGGTATAACACTATTAGACATGGACCAGAACTAGAGGTATAACACTATTAGACATGGACCAGAACTAGAGGTATTAGACATGGACCAGAACTAGAGGTATAACACTATTAGACATGGACCAGAACTAGAACTAGAGTATAACACTATTAGACATGGACCAGAACTAGAGGTATAACACTATTAGACATGGACCAGAACTAGAGGTATAACACTATTAGACATGGACCAGAACTAGAGGTATAACATGGACCAGAACTAGAGGTATAGACATGGACCAGAACTAGAGGTATAACACTATTAGACATGGACCAGAACTAGAGGTATAACACTATTAGACATGGACCAGAACTAGAGGTATAACACTATTAGACATGGACCAGAACTAGAGGTATAACACTATTAGACATGGACCAGAACTAGAGGTATAACACTATTAGACATGGACCAGAACTAGAGGTATAACACTATTAGACATGGACCAGAACTAGAGGTATAACACTATTAGACATGGACCAGAACTAGAGGTATATTAGACACTATTAGACATGGACCAGAACTAGAGGTATAACATGGACCAGAACTAGAGGTATAGACATGGACCAGAACTAGAGGTATAACACTATTAGACATGGACCAGAACTAGAGGTATAACACTATTAGACATGGACCAGAACTAGAGGTATAACACTATTAGACATGGACCAGAACTAGAGGTATAACACTATTAGACATGGACCAGAACTAGAGGTATAACACTATTAGACATGGACCAGAACTAGAGGTATAACACTATTAGACATGGACCAGAACTAGAGGTATAACACTATTAGACATGGACCAGAACTAGAGGTATAACACTATTAGACATGGACCAGAACTAGAGGTATAACATGGACCAGAACTAGAGGTATAACACTATTAGACATGGACCAGAACTAGAGGTATAACACTATTAGACATGGACCAGAACTAGAGGTATAACACTATAGACATGGACCAGAACTAGAGGTATAACACTATTAGACATGGACCAGAACTAGAGGTATAACACTATTAGACATGGACCAGAACTAGAGGTATAACACTATTAGACATGGACCAGAACTAGAGGTATTAGACATGGACCAGAACTAGAGGTATAACACTATTAGACATGGACCAGAACTAGAGGTATAACACTATTAGACATGGACCA
Organism: Oncorhynchus gorbuscha; assembly: GCF_021184085.1. NCBI lineage: Eukaryota > Metazoa > Chordata > Actinopteri > Salmoniformes > Salmonidae > Oncorhynchus > Oncorhynchus gorbuscha. The sequence continues at coordinate 65,877 of NW_025745945.1, read as the reverse complement.
GAACTAGAGGTATTAGACATGGACCAGAACTAGAGGTATTACACTATTAGACATGGACCAGAACTAGAGGTATAACACTATTAGACATGGACCAGAACTAGAGGTATAACACTATTAGACATGGACCAGAACTAGAGGTATAACACTATTAGACATGGACCAGAACTAGAGGTATAACACTATTAGACATGGACCAGAACTAGAGGTATAACACTATTAGACATGGACCAGAACTAGAGGTATAACACTATTAGACATGGACCAGAACTATAACACTATTAGACATGGACCAGAACTAGAGGTATAACACTATTAGACATGGACCAGAACTAGAGGTATAACACTATTAGACATGGACCAGAACTAGAGGTATAACACTATTAGACATGGACCAGAACTAGAGGTATAACACTATTAGACATGGACCAGAACTAGAGGTATAACACTATTAGACATGGACCAGAACTAGAGGTATAACACTATTAGACATGGACCAGAACTAGACATGGACCAGAACTAGAGGTATAACACTATTAGACATGGACCAGAACTAGAGGTATAACACTATTAGACATGGACCAGAACTAGAGGTATAACACTATTAGACATGGACCAGAACTAGAGGTATAACACTATTAGACATGGACCAGAACTAGAGGTATAACACTATTAGACATGGACCAGAACTAGAGGTATAACACTATTAGACATGGACCCACACACAGCTGTTTCCTCATCTATAAATATACTAGTAAACTGGACAGAACTACACACACACACACACACACACACACACAGAACACACTACACACACACACACACACACACACACACACACACACACACACACACACACACACACACACACACACACACACACACACACACACACACACACAACACACACACACACACAAGACAAGAAGGGACTATTTAGGTCAGGATGGAAGGCATTTGTTTGTGTGTATATCCTTCCGTTATAGTGAGGGAGGGAGGGAGGGAGGGAGGGGAGGGAGGGAGGGAGGGAGGGAGGGAGGGAGGGAGGGAGGGAGGGAGGGAGGGAGGGAGGGGTGTGTGTGTGTGTTTGGGTGTGTGTGTGTGTTTGGGTGTGTGTGTATTTGGGTGTCTGTGTGTCCATCCTCAGTGTTTCAACATCACTGATAACACACAGCCATTATGTTTACCCTAGCCTATCTCCTCCACCACACAGCCATTCTGTTTACCCTAGCCTATCTCCTCCACCACACAGCCATTCTGTTTACCCTAGCCTACCTCCTCCACCACACAGCCATTCTGTTTACCCTAGCCTATCTCCTCCACCACACAGCCATTCTGTTTACCCTAGCCTACCTCCTCCACCACACAGCCATTCTGTTTACCCTAGCCTATCTCCTCCACCACACAGCCATTCTGTTTACCCTAGCCTACCTCCTCCACCACACAGCCATTCTGTTTACCCTAGCCTATCTCCTCCACCACACAGCCATTCTGTTTACCCTAGCCTACCTCCTCCACCACACAGCCATTCTGTTTACCCTAGCCTATCTCCTCCACCACACAGCCATTCTGTTTACCCTAGCCTACCTCCTCCACCACACAGCCATTCTGTTTACCCTAGCCTATCTCCTCCACCACACAGCCATTCTGTTTACCCTAGCCTACCTCCTCCACCACACAGCCATTCTGTTTACCCTAGCCTATCTCCTCCACCACACAGCCATTCTGTTTACCCTAGCCTACCTCCTCCACCACACAGCCATTCTGTTTACCCTAGCCTATCTCCTCCACCACACAGCCATTCTGTTTACCCTAGCCTACCTCCTCCACCACACAGCCATTCTGTTTACCCTAGCCTACCTCCTCCACCACACAGCCATTCTGTTTACCCTAGCCTACCTCCTCCACCACACAGCCATTCTGTTTACCCTAGCCTACCTCCTCCACCACACAGCCATTCTGTTTACCCTAGCCTACCTCCTCCACCACACAGCCATTCTGTTTACCCTAGCCTATCTCCTCCACCACACAGCCATTCTGTTTACCCTAGCCTATCTCCTCCACCACACAGCCATTCTGTTTACCCTAGCCTATCTCCTCCACCACACCACACAGCCATTCTGTTTACCCTAGCCTATCTCCTCCACCACACAGCCATTCTGTTTACCCTAGCCTATCTCCTCCACCACACCACACAGCCATTCTGTTTACCCTAGCCTATCTCCTCCACCACACAGCCATTCTGTTTACCCTAGCCTACCTCCTCCACCACACAGCCATTCTGTTTACCCTAGCCTACCTCCTCCACCACACAGCCATTCTGTTTACCCTAGCCTACCTCCTCCACCACACAGCCATTCTGTTTACCCTAGCCTACCTCCTCCACCACACAGCCATTCTGTTTACCCTAGCCTATCTCCTCCACCACACAGCCATTCTGTTTACCCTAGCCTACCTCCTCCACCACACAGCCATTCTGTTTACCCTAGCCTACCTCCTCCACCACACAGCCATTCTGTTTACCCTAGCCTACCTCCTCCACCACACAGCCATTCTGTTTACCCTAGCCTACCTCCTCCACCACACAGCCATTCTGTTTACCCTAGCCTACCTCCTCCACCACACAGCCATTATGTTTACCCTAGCCTACCTCCTCCACCACACAGCCATTCTGTTTACCCTAGCCTACCTCCTCCACCACACAGCCATTCTGTTTACCCTAGCCTACCTCCTCCACCACACAGCCATTCTGTTTACCCTAGCCTACCTCCTCCACCACACAGCCATTCTGTTTACCCTAGCCTACCTCCTCCACCACACAGCCATTCTGTTTACCCTAGCCTACCTCCTCCACCACACAGCCATTCTGTTTACCCTAGCCTACCTCCTCCACCACACAGCCATTCTGTTTACCCTAGCCTACCTCCTCCACCACACAGCCATTCTGTTTACCCTAGCCTACTTCCTCCACCGCACAGCCATTCTGTTTACCCTAGCCTATCTCCTCCACCACACAGCCATTCTGTTTACCCTAGCCTATCTCCTCCACCACACAGCCATTCTGTTTACCCTAGCCTACCTCCTCCACCACACAGCCATTCTGTTTACCCTAGCCTACCTCCTCCACCACACAGCCATTCTGTTTACCCTAGCCTACTTCCTCCACCACACAGCCATTCTGTTTACCCTAGCCTACCTCCTCCACCACACAGCCATTCTGTTTACCCTGGCCTATCTCCTCCACCACACCACACAGCCATTCTGTTTACCCTAGCCTACCTCCTCCACCACACAGCCATTCTGTTTACCCTAGCCTACCTCCTCCACCACACAGCCATTCTGTTTACCCTAGCCTATCTCCTCCACCACACAGCCATTCTGTTTACCCTAGCCTACCTCCTCCACCACACCACACAGCCATTCTGTTTACCCTAGCCTATCTCCTCCACCACACCACACAGCCATTCTGTTTACCCTAGCCTACCTACTCCACCACACAGCCATTCTGTTTACCCTAGCCTACCTCCTCCACCACACAGCCATTCTGTTTACCCTAGCCTACCTCCTCCACCACACAGCCATTCTGTTTACCCTAGTCTATCTCCTCCACCACACAGCCAGGAAGAGGGTTGGACTGAAAACCTACAGGACAGTAGATATTCAGGAAGAGGGTTGGACTGAAAACCTACAGGACAGTAGATATTCAGGAAGAGGGTTAGACTGAAAACCTACAGGACAGTAGATCTCCAGGAAGAGGGTTGGACTGAAACCCTACAGGACAGTAGATCTCCAGGAAGAGGGTTGGACTGAAACCCTACAGGACAGTAGATATTCAGGAAGAGGGTTGGACTGAAAACCCACAGGATCATAGTATCTCTCTAGGTATTTCTCCACAGAGTGTGAACTCAACAACCCTGACCTCTCACCTCCAACCCCTGAACTCTGCCCTAACCAACAGGTTCAACCCAGTGAGGTTTAGCCATAGACTTGGATAGACAGCACCAGTGACCCAGTGAGGTTTAGCCATAGACGTGGATAGACAGCACCAGTGACCCAAAGCCTGTTGTAGCATGAGCCCTCTATCTACCTCTATGGGTTTAGCCCCTCCACTCTCATGTATGAAGCTGCTGTAAAACACACTATAACACGACAATGTCTGTAGATACACACATACATCTAAGTAACAAATGACTGGACTTTATATAGAGTATTATCAAACAAATGACTGGACTTTATATAGAGTATTATCATAACAAATGACTGGACTTTATATAGAGTATTATCATAACAAATGACTGGACTTTATATAGAGTATTATCATAACAAATGACTGGACTTTATATATTATCATAACAAATGACTGGACTTTATATCATAACAAATGACTGGACTTTATATAGAGTATTATCATAACAAATGACTGGACTTTATATAGAGTATTATCATAACAAATGACTGGACTTTATATAGAGTATTATCATAACAAATGACTGGACTTTATATAGAGTATTATCATAACAAATGACTGGACTTTATATAGAGTATTATCATAACAAATGACTGGACTTTATATAGAGTATTATCATAACAAATGACTGGACTTTATATATAACAAATGACTGAGTATTATCATAACAAATGACTGGACTTTATATAGAGTATTATCATAACAAATGACTGGACTTTATATAGAGTATTATCATAACAAATGACTGGACTGGACTTTATATAGAGTATTATCATAACAAATGACTGGACTTTATATAGAGTATTATCATAACAAATGACTGGACTTTATATAGAGTATTATCATAACAAATGACTGGACTTTATATAGAGTATTATCATAACAAATGACTGGACTTTATATAGAGTATTATCATAACAAATGACTGGACTTTATATAGAGTATTATCATAACAAATGACTGGACTAATTATATGATACAGCCTGTTGAGATACTCTACATGACCAACAGTATGTGGACACCTGCTAGTCGAACACCTCATAAACAAATCATGGACATGAATATGGAGTTGGTCCCCGTTTGCTGCCATAACAGCCTCCAGTCTTCCGGGAAGGCTTTCCACTAGATGTTGGAATATTGCTGCTATAACAGACTCCACTCTTCTGGGAAGGCTTTCCACTAGATGTTGGAACATTGCTGCTATAACAGCCTCCACTCTTCTGGGAAGGCTTTCCACTAGATGTTGGAACATTGCTGCTATAACAGCCTCCACTCTTCTGGGAAGGCTTTCCACTAGATGTTGGAACATTGCTGCTATAACAGCCTCCACTCTTCTGGGAAGGCTTTCCACTAGATGTTGGAACATTGATGCCTTCTTCTGGGAAGGCTTTCCACTAGATGTTGGAACATTGCTGCTATAACAGCCTCCACTCTTCTGGGAAGGCTTTCCACTAGATGTTGGAACATTGCTGCTATATCAGCCTCCACTCTTCTGGGAAGGCTTTCCACTAGATGTTGGAACATTGCTGCTATAACAGCCTCCACTCTTCTGGGAAGGCTTTCCACTAGATGTTGGAACATTGCTGCTATAACAGCCTCCACTCTTCTGGGAAGGCTTTCCACTAGATGTTGGAACATTGCTGCTATAACAGCCTCCACTCTTCTGGGAAGGCTTTCCACTAGATGTTGGAACATTGCTGCTATAACAGCCTCCACTCTTCTGGGAAGACTTTCCACGAGATGTTGGAACATTGCTGCTATAACAGCCTCCACTCTTCTGGGAAGACTTTCCACTAGATGTTGGAACATTGCTGCGGGGATTTGCTTCCATTCAGACACAAGAGCATGAATGAGGTCGGGCACTGATGTTAGGCGATTAGGCCTGGCTCGCAGTCGGTGTTCCAATTCATCCCAGAGGTGTTCTATGGGGTTGAGGTCAGGGCTCTGTGCAGGCCAGTCAAGTTCTTCCACACCCGATCTCAAAACAAAACAAAAATCTGTATGGACCTGGCTTTGTGCACGGGGGCATTGTTATGCTGAAACAGGAAAGGGCCTTCCCAAACTGTTGCCACCAAGTTGGAAGCACAGAATCATCTAGAATGTCAGTGTATGACTTGGCGTTAAGTTTTCCCTTCACTGGAACTAAGGGGCCCAAACCGTGAAGAACAGCCCCATTATTATTATGACATTGAGCACAGTGATCTTAGGCTTGTGTGCGGCTGCTCTGCCATGGAAACCCATTTCATGAAGCTCTCGACGAACAGTTCTTGTGCCGACGTTGCTTCCAGAAGGCAGTTGGGAACTCAGCAGTGAGTGTTGCAACAGAGGACTGACGATTCTTAAGAGTTACGCGCTTCAGCACTCTGCGGTCCTGTTCTGTGAGCTTGTGTGGCCTACCACTTTGCGACTGAGCCATTGTTGCTCCTAGACGTTTCCATTTCATAATAACAGCACTTACAGTTGTCCAGGGCAGCTCTAGCAGGGCAGAAATTTGGAAAGGTGGCATCCTATGACGGTGCCACATTGAAAGTCACTGAGCTCTTCAGTAAGGCCATTCTCTTGCCAACGTTTGTCTATGGAGATTACATGGCTGTGTGCTCGATTTTATACACCTATCAGAAACAAGTGTGGCTGAAATAGCTGAATCCACTCATTTGAAGGGGTGTCCACATACTGCTGTATATAAGCCTTCATATATACACTATATAGGGTGCCAGGGCCCATAGAACTCTGGTCAAAAGTAGTGCACTATATACGGAATAGGGTGCCATTTGCCATAGGGTTCTGGTCAAAAGTAGTGCACTATATAGGGAATAGGGTGCCAAGGCCCATAGAACTCTGGTCAAAAGTAGTGCACTATATAGGGAATATACCCCGTTACGCTCTCAGAACAGCCACAAACACTGTATATCTCCCCTGAGGTAGATGGAGAAGGAGAGAGGAGGTATATTTATTGTAGATCGTTATCAGAATGGGACAGTCTAAGGTATGTGTGAGATTTCTCTTTAAGCAGAACAGGTGGAATACAGAACAGAGAGAGGAGGTATATTTATTGTATATAAGGTATGGGCTATGAGGTATGAGGAGAGAGGAGGTATATTTATTGTAGATGAGGTATGGGCTATGAGGTATGAGGAGAGAGGAGGTATATTTATTGTAGATGAGGTATGGGCTATGAGGTCTGAGGAGAGAGGAGGTATATTTATTGTATATAAGGTATGGGCTATGAGGTATGAGGAGAGAGGAGGTATATTTATTGTAGATGAGGTATGGGCTATGAGGTCTGAGGAGAGAGGAGGTATATTTATTGTAGATAAGGTATGGGCTATGAGGTCTGAGGAGAGAGGAGGTATATTTATTGTAGATGAGGTATGGGCTATGAGGTATGAGGAGAGAGGAGGTATATTTATTGTAGATGAGGTATGAGGAGAGAGGAGGTATATTTATTGTAGATGAGGTATGAGGAGAGAGGAGGTATATTTATTGTAGATGAGGTATGGGCTATGAGGTATGAGGAGAGAGGAGGTATATTTATTGTAGATGAGGTATGGGCTATGAGGTATGAGGAGAGAGGAGGTATATTTATTGTATATAAGGTATGGGCTATGAGGTATGAGGAGAGAGGAGGTATATTTATTGTAGATAAGGTATGGGCTATGAGGTATGAGGAGAGAGGAGGTATATTTATTGTATATAAGGTATGGGCTATGAGGTATGAGGAGAGAGGAGGTATATTTATTGTAGATGAGGTATGGGCTATGAGGTATGAGGAGAGAGGAGGTATATTTATTGTATATATAGGTATGGGCTATGAGGTATGAGGAGAGAGGAGGTATATTTATTGTATATAAGGTATGGGCTATGAGGTATGAGGAGAGAGGAGGTATATTTATTGTATATAAGGTATGGGCTATGAGGTATGAGGAGAGAGGAGGTATATTGTATTGAGGTAGGGCTATGAGGTATGAGGAGAGAGGAGGTATATTTATTGTATATAAGGTATGGGCTATGAGGTATGAGGAGAGAGGAGGTATATTTATTGTAGATGAGGTATGGGCTATGAGGTATGAGGAGAGAGGAGGTATATTTATTGTAGATGAGGTATGAGGTATGAGGAGAGGAGGTATATTTATTGTAGATGAGGTATGAGGAGAGAGGAGGTATATTTATTGTATATAAGGTATGAGAGGTATGAGGAGAGAGGAGGTATATTTATTGTAGATGAGGTATGGGCTATGAGGTATGAGGAGAGAGGAGGTATATTTATTGTAGATGAGGTATGGGCTATATGAGGTATGAGGAGAGAGGAGGTATATTTATTGTATATAAGGTATGGGCTATGAGGTATGAGGAGAGAGGAGGTATATTTATTGTATATAAGGTATGGGCTATGAGGTATGAGGAGGTATGAGG